>NC_084599.1:46600202-46762702 GCF_033807715.1 Cololabis saira | reverse complement strand
TTGGAGACTCTGGGGAGTCTGAACTGGGCAGTAACTGTAATATTACCGTCTCTGTAGAAGTTGGAGACTCTGGGGAGTCTGAACTGGGCAGTAACTGTAATATTACCGTCTCTGTAGAGGTTGGAGACTCTGGGGAGTCTGAACTGGGCAGTATAACTGTAATATTACCGTCTCTGTAGAGGTTGGGGACTCTGGGGAGTCTGAACTGGGCAGTAACTGTAATATTACCGTCTCTGTAGAGGTTGGGGACTCTGGGGAGTCTGAACTGGGCAGTAACTGTAATATTACCGTCTCTGTAGAGGTTGGGGACTCTGGGGAGTCTGAACTGGGCAGTAACTGTAATATTACCGTCTCTGTAGAGGTTGGAGACTCTGGGGAGTCTGAACTGGGCAGTAACTGTAATATTACCGTCCCTGTAGAGGTTGGAGACTCTGGGGAGTCTGAACTGGGCAGTAACTGTAATATTACCGTCTCTGTAGAGGTTGGAGACTCTGGGGAGTCTGAACTGGGCAGTAACTGTAATATTACCGTCTCTGTAGAGGTTGGAGACTCTGGGGAGTCTGAACTGGGCAGTAACTGTAATATTACCGTCTCTGTAGAGGTTGGAGACTCTGGGGAGTCTGAACTGGGCAGTATAACTGTAATATTACCGTCTCTGTAGAGGTTGGAGACTCTGGGGAGTCTGAACTGGGCAGTAACTGTAATATTTCCGTCTCTGTAGAGGTTGGGGACTCTGGGGAGTCTGAACTGGGCAGTATAACTGTAATATTACCGTCTCTGTAGAGGTTGGGGACTCTGGGGAGTCTGAACTGGGCAGTAACTGTAATATTACCGTCTCTGTAGAGGTTGGGGACTCTGGGGAGTCTGAACTGGGCAGTAACTGTAATATTACCGTCTCTGTAGAGGTTGGGGACTCTGGGGAGTCTGAACTGGGCAGTAACTGTAATATTACCGTCTCTGTAGAGGTTGGAGACTCTGGGGAGTCTGAACTGGGCAGTAACTGTAATATTACCGTCTCTGTAGAGGTTGGGGACTCTGGGGAGTCTGAACTGGGCAGTATAACTGTAATATTACCGTCTCTGTAGAGGTTGGAGACTCTGGGGAGTCTGAACTGGGCAGTAACTGTAATATTACCGTCTCTGTAGAGGTTGGAGACTCTGGGGAGTCTGAACTGGGCAGTATAACTGTAATATTACCGTCTCTGTAGAGGTTGGGGACTCTGGGGAGTCTGAACTGGGCAGTAACTGTAATATTACCGTCTCTGTAGAGGTTGGAGACTCTGGGGAGTCTGAACTGGGCAGTATGTAATATTACCGTCTCTGTAGAGGTTGGAGACTCTGGGGAGTCTGAACTGGGCAGTATAACTGTAATATTACCGTCTCTGTAGAGGTTGGGGACTCTGGGGAGTCTGAACTGGGCAGTAACTGTAATATTACCGTCTCTGTAGAGGTTGGGGACTCTGGGGAGTCTGAACTGGGCAGTAACTGTAATATTACCGTCTCTGTAGAGGTTGGAGACTCTGGGGAGTCTGAACTGGGCAGTAACTGTAATATTACAGTCTCTGTAGAGGTTGGAGACTCTGGGGAGTCTGAACTGGGCAGTATAACTGTAATATTACCGTCTCTGTAGAGGTTGGGGACTCTGGGGAGTCTGAACTGGGCAGTAACTGTAATATTACCGTCTCTGTAGAGGTTGGGGACTCTGGGGTGCCTGAACTGGGCGGCGATGTCGGGGTTCCAGAGCAGCCGCTGCAGGATGAACACGGCCAGGCCGACGGCGTCGCTGTTGCTCTCCAGGGAGATCAGCTCCCCGAAGATCGTCTGACGGTCGGCAGAGAACAACGGTGAGGAAACAACGAGGCTCACAGACAAAAACAAATCAGAATTAAAGCTGCAAGCAGCGATGAACGGGCCCTCGCGCGTGCAATTTTCTCAAAACAGAGTCCGATGACTCCACCCACATGTCTTTATCACAATCCGTTCAAAAGTTATGGCAGAAAAGTAGGAACTATCACATATGGACCAATCAGATGAAGAGGGGGTGCGCTTTTTGGCATCTAGCGTCGCCAGGGTAACGCTTTTGAAAGAGAAAAGTAATGCGCATCGTCGCAGGATGGAGACGCACATTTTGATGTATAACACATCTGGGTGCACGTTACGGTTCGGGCCGTATTAACTGTCAAAGGAATGGCATAAATTGCGCCAAAATTACACGATTCATTCAAAATGTTCAAAATGGCCGACTTCCTGTTGGGTTTGGGCCATGGCGCCAAGAGACTTTTCTTTAAGTTGTGACATGATACAGGTGTGTACCGATTTTCGTGCATGTACGTCAAACCGTATTGTGGGGCTTGAGGCACAAAGTTTTCTAGGGGGCGCTGTTGAGCCGTTAGGCCACGCCCATTAATGTAAACCATTAAATATCACATTTATCACCAGGCCTGGGGCAAAATTTGGTGACTTTTGGGGCACGTTTAGGGGAAAAAAGACCCTCCTTTCGTCAGAAGAAAGATAAAAACTCTACAGATACAATAGGGCCCTAACACTGTCAGTGCTCGGGCCCTAATTAAGAGGAGACGCTACAAACCTCGAGGCCGATCCGCAGCCACAGCGGGTTGTAGGACACCAGCCAGCCCAGGACCTTCTTCCGCTCACCTGCAGGACCACAACCAGTTAAAATAGTGGTTAGTTGCAGCGCTGGGCTACATCCCCATCCCACAGTGGGTTTTTTTTAGCCGCCCACTCCCGCCAGATTTGCGTTGGGTCCCGCAGGACCCGATCCGGATTCCGCCCTCCGTTACCGATGTCCTTCCAGAGGTGCCGGTCCGTCCGCACCAGCAGCCGTCGAGCCTCCACCTCCAGCTCCAGCCGCTGGATGGCCGTGGCCATGGCGTCGGAGGAGAAGAGCTGGCAGGCGCCGCGCCGGAGCCGGTTCAGCTTCCGCCGGGCCGTGTAGGTGCTGAAGGACATCTCCTCCTTGGTGGGGGCCTTGGGGACGCTGAAGGCCTCGTCGTTGCCCATGGCAACGGACACGGCGCTGACTGCAGGAGACGAGACCAGCAGGTTAGACCTCCGGTTCTAAAGTCTCCAGGTGACCAGATTTAAAACATCCTTGATTCTCATATTAATTCCTAAAAATCCATTCGTATGTCTAAAGATCGATTTTTTTTTTTTCATCATTACAACTTTTGGTATTTTTTTGTTTATGCCCAAAAAAGGAATGTTTTGTTGGACACGAGTATAGCTGCTGCCATGTTTTTGGCTTTGGATATTTATTTAAATTAATATATTATATATTTAAAAGGTATGAAAACATTCAAGTTTCCAGTTATAATTGCATAAATTGTCTATATGTCATTACTTTATATACTGTCTTGGGGTTACATTTGCATAAAATGCTAAAAACAAAATTGTCAAAAATTAAAAAACGGGAAAAAAAATAAATAAATTGAAAAAATGTATAACTAATAACGGAAAAAATTAATTTCATACGGCCTCTGTTTACTACGGAAGAGTATCAGGGCCAGGCAGGAGAACAAATATTTGAGAGGGGAAGATTTTTTTTTATTATGCACTTTGAGAAAAAGTCGAATAAAGTAAAAATTTCGAGAACAAATTTGAAATACAATTTTGTGAATAAAGTTGAAATGTCTCCTCTTGCCCATCAGATCCAGTTAGCAGAGCGACTGACAGCTCTGCAGCAGCAGCCGTAACTAACTAACTAACTAACTAACTAACTAACTAACTAACTAACTAACTAACTAACTAACCTACATGAAACGTTAAGGGTTTGTTTCTGAAGTTATGCAAAAGCAAAGCTTGATAATGATTCTGAATCTTCATAATTCTTGATATGAATGGATGAATGATGAATGGATGCTTGAGCAGCAGCAGGGTTCATGTCCGCTACCTTTGGCGACCTCCGTGTTGACCTTGAAGTCGTCGGGCGTGAGGACGTAGTTGAGCCAGCGCGTGAAGCCGCGCTCCTGCTTCTCCATCCACCGCTCGTCGTAGAACATGTTCTTGGCAGCGAACGGCGTGGGGTGTCTGGGTAAAGCTGGGAGATAACGGCACGTGTTAGCGGTCGCCGTGGAAACGCCGTCAACACTTCACAACGCCGTGGAAATGTAAACGTACTTTTATTCATACACAGCCCTTTACAGCCACCTCTAGGTGTTTTACAGAATAAAACATACAGAAATACAACATACAATCATAATACAGAGGAAAAAATAAACAGAATAAAAGAAAAAGAGTAAAAAGTGTCACCACACTACTGGGTGTTAAAAGCCGTTCTAAATATAAAGGTTTTAAGGTCAGAGATAGTGGTAAGTTTGAGGATCTCAGCGCCCGGCCACGCACCCTTAAAAGCTCTGATAAATACAAACATTACAAGTTTAAAATCAATTCTAAAAAGGACAGGAAGCCCATGGAGTAAATAGGGCTTGGTCACCAAGTTGCATTGTGGGACACGGCGGCCATGTTGGCAGCCTCGTGATTGTAAACAAACAGCAGTGTAGTAGCACCAAGTGAACAGACGGAACGCAAAAAAAGATGTTAAAATGCCGGAAAGGAACTGGAATTTACCGGGATACCTTAAACAAGGAAGCGGTATATGGAGAAAATAATGATTATTAACGGTTTGGATCCATATGAAATCCCTGTTAAAGAGTAGAGCTCCGACGAGGACTTACTGCCGCAGTTCTGCACAACTGACGTCTTTGACTAGCTTATCTGCGGCGTGAGCGCCTTACACTTCGGAGCAGTTCCGTTGATACAAGTTGTTGGAGTCTCATTCATTAATTCATTCATTCACAAATGGATGAGTGCAGGAGCTTCAGATCATAAAGCAAACAGTGGGAACACGGTTATCCGGTCAAAGCTGAGCTCCATTCTAGCAACAGTTAGTGCTTTGTTTGCAGCAGCATGCACACGTGTGCTTTTTTACTAGGCGTTACAAAAGTGTAGTTAAGCTATACACGAATCCGGAAGTGGAGCGGCCGCCATTGCTGCGGTGGCGGCTGCGCTCCTGCGCTCCCATGGATCTATTATATTACATATAATAGATTATAGGGAGCGGACATTATATATGTCCTCTCCCTGCCAGGCTCTCTTAATGTATTTGTATCATCGGAAAACTCCTGTCCCGTCGCTGCATTTGTTTTGATAGTGAATGAAGACGGGACGGACTTTCAAAACTACTTTCCTGTTTCACCAAGTGAACAGACGGAACGCAAAAAAAAGATGTTAAACTGCTGGAAAGGAACTGGAATTTAGCGGGAACCTTAAACAAGGAAGCGGTATCTGGAGAAAATAATGATTATTAACGGTCTGGATCCATATGAAATCCCTATCAAAGAGTAGAGCTCCGATGAGGATTTACTGCTGCAGTTCTGCAGAACCCACGTCTCCGGCTACCTTGTTTAGGAGTGTTTGGCAGCTGCTTTGGTAAATGTTTGACTCGCCATGTGTTTCAATAAATTAGTATAATATAACAACATACAGTACATCTTTTTTATTACTCTTACTTCTCTTTTCTTTTTTTTTACCGCTATATTATGCTGAAGAGGCTCCGAGGCGTGAGCAATATTTCTTTTTCCTCGTGAGATAATTTTTTTCCTTTTCCTTAATATCTTTTCCTCAACAAACTAGTTTTATCTGAAGATTGGGAGACCTGTAATTGCGTTTTTTTTGGTGATCGGACGCCAGGCGATTAATAAAATATTCTTGGATATCGCTCAAACAAATCATTATTTATAAATTAACATCAGCATTAATTTAAGATACCTTCATTATTTATGGAAGGCCACTGTCTAACATCATCAATCCAGCTATAATGATGCTGTAGAGCGTCAGGTTACAATAACAGCATCATGATTGATTGACACCTGCCACCGCAGCGATGGCGCCGCCGCAAGATGGCGGCACACACAAACCGGTCGCCGGATTCGTGTATATAAACTATTATTCAGCTGTTATACTTTACTGTCATATACATAAATGTCATAGAGCAGCTAAGGCAGCTTCCAACATGGCGGCTCCGCCAAGTGATGACGTGAAGACGACCAAGCCCTATTGAAGGCGGTTACTAGAGGACTTGGAGACGCCAACAGCGATACAATAGTCTAATCTGGAGCTGATCAGCGCGGGAACAGCTTTCTAGCATCGTAGCATCAGGTACCTGTCTGCGCCGGCCTGACGAAGGTCAGCTTGGACTGAGCCACCGCCACCACTTTGGTGATCTTCACCCGCCGGCACCCCGACGCCCGGACCGACGAGGAACCTGCGGATGGAGGGGGTTAGTGAAGTAAACGAGCATCACATGGACCAGCTCTGAGATCAGCAGACATAAACACCGCTAATACCTCGCGCCGCAGCTCTGGGGCTCGGCCGTTGACCCGGCGTGGGAGCTGCAGACCTCCTGGTCTTCAGGGAGGAAGAGGACGTCACCGATCGAGCCGAGCCTGGAGGACACAGTCCTGATCATCTTCTGGTTCTCATCATACCTCACTGACCGCCAACACTTCGTACCATTAAAGAACCACAGATCTGGGTGCACGGGTGTCACACTGGGCGTCCCCCAGAGGTCAGTGTTGGGTCTGCTTCTCTTCTCCCTCCCACCCCTGGGCTCAATACTCCCTCACCATGGGGTCCATTTCCACCGCTACGCCGATGACACACGGATGTATATCTCCTCCAAACCCACTGCTACTATTCCTCACACTTCCCCTCCATGGACTTCTCATCATTCCCACTTCACGCCTCGGCACCATGGGTGCCCCATGGGTGCCCGAGCCTCGGCACCATGGGTGTCTGAGGGGTCTGAGGGATAGGAGGGACAGAGATAACCGGCCCTAGAGAATCATTAAGTCAGACCTCCGACCTGCCAGGATGCAAAGGTCAAGAAGTGGGAGGACCACTTATCTGGGGAGAAGTCAGGACTCTGGCAGCCCTGACCCTTCCACGGAAAGGTCAAGAAGAAGAGGATGATGACAACGAGACCCCTACCCCTGTTGGCATGCAAAACAATGCTGCGAAGCAAACCAGTACCTCCCAGAAAATCTGTTCCCCCTGGTGGCTAAGTTGAGTCATGGGAGTTCCATGTCTCATCAGGAGGGAGGCAGGGTATGGTACATCACCAGGACTAAATACCTTTTAAAAATTTTGTAGGAGCAGGCCTAGTGGAATGAACTAATGGCACTGTTAAGCTAAGGCTCAGGAAAACCATGGAAGAAACTGGAAAACCATGACCTGAATGCCGGCCATCAGTCGAAATGTACGTGAGAATCGTCACGCCCTTTGGGTGGTGCATGGTCACCCGTTCCAACTCCCTCTATGGGAGGGAGAACCGTGGCAAGAGAAAACCGAAGAGGCAAATCCACTCTCGATGTGGATGAGTAAATTGTTTGCTGGAAAAATGTTGAAAGTTCTTGTGGGGACAATGGTTTCTCTCTCTCTCTCTCTCCTAAGCAGGAACTGCTGAAACTGGGTGACCAGATCCTGATTTGAGTGGTGAAAGGTAATCACCCCGTCAGGACGGCCCCTTTGCTGTCCAGATCAGGACACCAACAGCAGTAAAGGCTGCTGAACGATCTATGTGGGTTCACCAGTCGCAGTGAAAGCTAGTAGAAAACTTTCCAGACCCTGAGTAGGCCGGAAGTCGGACGGTATCAAAACCCTTGTCCCTGTGATTTAGGGACCCAACACATGGGTGCCCGGGCCTCAGCACCATGGGTGCTCCATGGGTGCCCGAGCCTCAGCACCATGGGTGCTCCATGGGTGCCCGAGCCTCAGCACCATGGGTGCTCCATGGGTGCCCGAGCCTCAGCACCATGGGTGCTCCATGGGTGCCCGAGCCTCAGCACCATGGGTGCTCCATGGGTGCCCGAGCCTTCAGTTGCTCGGCACCCAGACTCTGGAACTCCCTCCCCCCCCACACATAAAACAGACAGACTCCAACATTCAAAATTCAAAACATTCAAAACACACTTTCTGAAACTTGCTCACTCACTTTAACCAGTCCGTATTTTATTTATTTAATGTATTTGCATTCTATTTTTGAATAATGCACCTGGCCTAATTGGTTTGCTGATGTGCTTGAGCTTTTTCTTTTGAATTTTTTTAATGAAACACACTTCACCAATAAAATGTTGCAATGTCCTAGAATTCTAATTCTTTGTTTGGGGACCTTTAGCAGATATGAGATTAAAATGCAATTAATTAGATTAATTAATTATAAATCCTGTAACTAATTAGATTAATTTCTTTAATCGCCCTAATAAAAGCACTAATAAAAATACAACAAAACAATTCCCCTGGATCCTTCCCAGGCAGGTCAAGCTGGACGACTCACCTGCTCTCGGGGCTTTACTCTCCTGGAACCTCGGGGGGTCCGGCCTTCCTGCCCCCCCCCTGCTCCTCTCCGGCCTTCCTGCCCCCCCCCTGCTCCTCTCCGGTCCTCCTGCCCCCCCCCTGCTCCTCTCCGGTCCTCCTGCCCCCCCCCTGCTCCTCTTGACCTCCTCAGGTTTCCCAGAATCCTCCACTTTACTGTCGCTCTTCAAAAACTCCTCACTCTTCCTCTTCTTGCTTTTCATGGCCGAACGAAAGGGAAACGAACCCTCCTCCCTCCTCGGGGGGGCGGGGGCCGTCTGGGGCTGCTGGGATACAGAACCTGGTGGGGGGGCGGGGGCCGCCTGGGGCTGCTGGGATACAGAACCTGGTGGGGGGGCGGGGGCCGCCTGGGGCTGCTGGGATACAGAACCTGGTGGGGGGGCGATGTGAAGACGAGGCGATAGGGGGGAGACGGAGGAAGAGGGGGGGGAGACGGGGAAGATGACGGGGTTGGGCGTGGGGCTGGAGGTGAAGGCCGGGACCTGAGGGGGAACAGCAACGTTTGAGACAACGACGGTAAAAACAAACACAAGGGACCAATGGTTTTTTTTCATTATGCACTTCGAGAAAAAAAGTTGAAATGTGGAGAAAAAAGTCGAAATGTTGAGAAAACATTCGAGATGTCGATTCGACTTCATTCTTGAAATTGTATTTCAACAATTTTCTCAACATTTTGACTTTTTTCTCGAAGTGCACAATACAAAAAAATCTTCCCCTCTCAAATATTTTTCTCCTCCATGGCTCTAATACTCCAAACGCTAATTTTCTGAACCTCATGATACTTCATTTGTTCTTTTTGCATATTATTATGTTAAAAGGTGGGCCAGATAAGTGTTATGCTTCAAGCCCAGACCTTTTTCGGTCAAAATAATGTTTATTATCTTGCTTATTGATTGCTTCTAATTGAGTGAAATAAAGAATAACTAACTAACCTGAGGTCCACCAGCGTCGATGACCGGCAGGTCTGGAGTGGCCGGGCCAGAATCGGGGCTGCTCCCCTCACAAAGCTCCAGCGTTTTCTCCATCAGCCGTCGCCGCGACTTCTTCACCTTCCGCCCGCTGGACGGGTTCAACGGCGCCGCCGGCGCCTTGCTCTTAGTCACCGTGGCGGAGGTGAAGCTCTTCTTCTTCCCCGGGACTTCATCCTCTGGAGGAACTGTGGGAAAATAAGACACATTCTGGATCATAAATCATTACATACTCTAGCCCAGCGGTCGGCAACACAAAAGGTTGAAAGAGCCGTATTGGACCAAAAAACAAATATGTCTGGAGAAAAAAGTCAAAATGACGAGAAAAAAGTCGAAATGTCATGAAAAGTTGAGATGTTGAGAAAAAAAGTAAAAATTATGAGAAAAAAAGTTAAAATGTTGAGAAAAAAGTAAAAATGTTGAGAAAAAAGTAAAAATTACGAGAAAAAAGTAAAAATGTCGAGAAAAAAGTTGAAATGACGAGGAAATTTTAAAAATGTTGTGAAAAAAGTCGAAATGTCGAGATTAGTACAATTTCAAGAAAAAAAAAAAAAAATCAACAATCTCTTTACCGAGGAGGAAAGTGTGGCGCTGCCCGCTGGACTCTGCCATCAGCCCGGGGCCCGTCGGCCCGGGGCCCGTCCCGGAGTCCCGCTGGGGTCCAGTCCGGGACTCCAGGGAACCTGAAAACCCGCAGCTCTGACCCGGTTCTCCCGGACTGGTTCTGACGAGACTCAGGTCAGAGTTGATGAGCAGCAGAGCGTCTCTCATGGTCAGACCCGGGGTGGTGGGTTCCAGGCCCGGGGTGGTGGGTTCCAGGCCCGGGGTGGTGGGTTCCAGGCCCGGGGTGGTGGGTTCCAGGCCCGGGGTGGTGGGTTCCAGGCCCGGGGTCCGGATGTGGGGCATGAGCCTCCTGAAGGTCTCCGGTGTGCCGATGGGGGACAGAGTTCTGTTCAGGAGCTGCAGACCTTCCGGTTTTTCTGCCGGGTCCTGCAGGGCTGCAGCCGGGACCAGCAGGACCAGGGGGGAGTTCTGGGCCTGGGGGGCCCGGGGTGCCTGGGGGCCCGGTTCCTGGGGCCTCTGCTTCGGTTCCTGGGGCCTCCGGTTCTGGCCGGGGTCTGCAGGCCCTGGCCTGGCCCGGTTCCTGGGCCCGGCCCCCAGTGCCGCCAGCGGGCTCCGGGCCTGGTCCCGCCGGTACTGAGCCGCCCGGGAAACCGCAAAGGTTTTATTGGCCGCCGGCTTCAGCGGGGGCTCCTTCTTCCTGGCGCTGGAGACGGTTGTTTTCTCTCCTTTTTTGGCTTTGATGGCGTCCCATAAGCTCTTCTGAAACACATAATAAACAGGTTCCTACACATGTTTCAAGGACAAATTCAAGCACTTTCAAGGTTCATTTTCAAAATCTTCAAGCACCGTATCGCTGGGGTAAAATATCTACAGGAATATATATACACGCAATTATTTTTTCCGCTTTTTATCACAATTATGTACATTGTATTGTGCTGTAAACATCTAGTTATGTTTCATAATAGCAAAATGTTTAGAAATTAAAAGGGGAACACAAAATGTTATCCAAAAAAGGTAAGCCACTTGGCATTCTACAGGCATATATATTATTATTATTAGTGCCACGGCTAGCGCCAAGGGGCACGCCTCCTCCATAGCTCTGCAATAGCAATGGAGGAGCAGCCAGAGGCACTATTGTTATCCTGCGCGTTTATTATTCATTTTCCGGACAAACTTCGGCGCGTAACTAGTCCTGCAGCTTTGAGAAAACGCGAAAAGTAAAAACGTAGAAACGTGCGCGTTAAGCGGGAATCGTATGCTATGACTTTTATTAGCGATTGGTGTGCACGTTTTTGCGCAACGTGCAAAAACGTGCGCTTTATGCGCCATCCGGAACGCATTGCGAGAACTTTGGGGCCTCACCACTCGCACACCGTTACTCGAAACATTCTGAACCGATTTAGAAAGTTGTCGGTCCTGAATTTAACTACAGTCCTGTGGATTTTCAGAGCGATGGCACAAATAGTTTTTGCACGAAGTGCAAAGACATTTCCAAATTTCCAAACTAATGGGGAGATTTTCCCATGTAAGTGAATGGGGCAGAATGTAACACTGTGGCTGGAAGGAGGTTGGAAAAACTCCAAATTTACCTTTTTTCTAAGTCACGTATCTTTCTCATACTTGCACGTAGAACTGTCATTCAAACTTCAAAACGGAGGAAAACTTCTCTTCTCTCTCCAAACCTGAAACAGTTTTTTCCTAAAATGTACACTTTTCAAGATATGAGCCCTCAAGCGAGGACTGGAAATCACATTTTTTTCAAAATCTAGAGTGAAGTTCTAATTTTTTAGAGTGAGAGAAACCTTCAAAAAATGACAATTTTTATTTGTAACTCGAGCTCACGGCCGAACCGTAAAAGCTGGACAAATAATTTTTGGTCAAAATGTAGATATAGGTGTTGGGATTCATATAATGTGACTTTGACATGCGGGGTATGCACAAAATTTAAACGGCGAATGCTAAAGCGGCACCAATTCCTGCATCGGTCTCCATTTACTTCAATGTAATCAAACATTTTCTTCAAAAAAATCTCACTTTGTTTTCGAACTGCCGTTACTAACACATTTTAAGGAATATCTGAATAAAATTAAGATTGTCAGAATCTCCCGGGTTCTGTCTCTCTCACGATGTCTTTGTTTTTCTGCTAGGAGCTACGGTTTTCTCACAAATCGGAGTTATTTAAGAACTTGTCACAAGGCAAAAGCTGGGGTTTTCTCACAGCCAGTCCGGAACCTTCCTCATTTCGAGGTTCTTGTTGCCCCTAGCAACCAGAGCTCAGCTGTTGACTGATTACTGACCCAGAACTGGTCACATGACCCAGTCAGTACAGACAGCCGACAGCCATCGGTTCCAAAAAGTCTAGAGTTTGCCAGGGCACATGCCGACAAAGGTGAGCGCTACTGGGACTCTATACTGTGGAGTGATGAGACCAAAATCAATCTTTTTGGAACCGATGGCTTCAACACTGTCTGGCGTCGCAAGGGTGAGGAATACAAAGAAAAGTGCATGGTGCCCACAGTGAAACATGGAGGGGGTAGTGTCCTTGAGGGGCTGCATGAGTGCTGCTGGTGTTGGGGAGCTGCATTTCATTGATGGCATCATGAATTCAGAAATGTACTGCTCTATACTGAAAACTAAGATGCTTCCATCACTTCTTGCCCTTGGTCGTCGTGCCCTTTTCCAACACGACAATGATCCTAAGCACACATCTAAAGCCACTGCTGGCTTTCTGAAAAGGAACATGGTGAGAGTGATTCCGTGGCCAAGTATGTCACCTGATCTGAACCCAATTGAACATCTTTGGGGAATTCTAAAGAGACAGGTTGAGCATCACTCTCCATCCAACATCCAATCTCTGAAAGAGGTCATTGTAGAAGAATGGAAAAAAGATTGATGTTGCCAAATGTCGCCAACTTGTGCATTCCATGCCCATGAGACTTGAAGCTGTCATCAAAAATAATGGAGGCCATACAAAGTACTAAATGTACTAAATTTAGTAGTTTTTCTTTTGGGGTGTACTCATTTTTGCACCACACTAATTTGACTAAAAAAGGAAAATATGGCATCTGAGTTATATTATTAACCTTTGTTTTAAGTCAAAAGTTCAACAGATGCTGTATTAAACGTAACCTGTGCACATCTTGGAAATGTTGTTTGTTTTCAATGAGATATTGTATAAAATGTTACTTTTCAAAGGGGGTGTACTCATTTATGCTGGGCACTGTATATATATATATATATATATATATATATACAGTTAGGTCCATAAATATTTGGACACTGACACAATTTTCAGTATTCCAGCTCTGTACAACACCACAATGGATTTGAAATGAAACAATCAAGATGTGCTTCAAGTGCAGACTTTCAGCTTTAATTTGAAGGTATTTACATCCAAATCAGGTGAACGGTGTAGGAATTACAACACATTTTATATGTACCTTCCACTTTTTAAGGGACCAAAAGTAATTGGACAACTAACATAATCATACATCAAATTGTCAATTTTTAATATTTTGTTGCAAATCCTTTGCAGTCGATGACAGCCTGAAGTCTGGAACCCATAGACATCACCAGACGCTGGGTTTGGTCCCTGGTGATGCTCTGCCAGGCCTCTGCTGCAGCCGTCTTCAGTTCCTGCTTGTTCTTTGGGCATTTTCCCTTCAGTTTTGCCTTCAGCAAGTGAAATGCATGCTCAATCGGATTCAGGTCAGGTGATTGACTTGGCCATTGCAGAACATTTCACTTCTTTGCCTCTTTGGTTGCTTTCGCAGTATGCTTCGGGTCATTGTCCATCTGCATTGTGAAGCGCCGACCAATGAATTTTGAAGCATTTGGCTGAATATGAGCAGATAATATTGCCCAAAACACTTCAGAATTCATCCTGCTGCTTTTGTCAGCTGCCACATCATCAATAAATATAAGAGAAGACTTCACCAGAGGAAATACAGAGGAAATACAGATGGGTTACACAAGGTAAACCGTTGGTGAGCCTCAAAAACAGGAAAGCCAGATTAAAGTGAACAGTTCCTTCCCTTCTCCATACTCTTCTCTTTCCATCATTGTGGTACAAGTTGATCTTTGTCTCATCTGTCCATAAGATGTTGTTCCAGAACTGCATTGGCTCTTTTAGACCTTTCTTAGCTAACTTTAATCTGGCCTTCCTGTTTTTGAGGCTCACCAATGGTTTACACCTTGTGTAACCCATCTGTATTTCCTCTGTATTTCCTCTGGTGAAGTCTTCTCTTATATTTATTGATGATGTGGCAGCTGACAAAAGCAGCAGAATGAATTCTGAAGTGTTTCGGGCAATATTATCTGCTCATATTCAGCCAAATGCTTCAAAATTCATTGGTCGGCGCTTCACAATGCAGATGGACAATGACCCGAAGCATACTGCGAAAGCAACCAAAGAGGCAAAGAAGTGAAATGTTCTGCAATGGCCAAGTCAATCACCTGACCTGAATCCGATTGAGCATGCATTTCACTTGCTGAAGGCAAAACTGAAGGGAAAATGCCCAAAGAACAAGCAGGAAGTGAAGACAACTGCAGCAGAGGCCTGGCAGAGCATCACCAGGGACGAAACCCAGCGTCTGGTGATGTCTATGGGTTCCAGACTTCAGGCTGTCATCGACTGCAAAGGATTTGCAACAAAATATTAAAAATTGACAATTTGATTTATGATTATGTTAGTTGTCCAATTACTTTTGGTCCCTTAAAAAGTGGAAGGTACATATAAAATGTGATGTAATTCCTACACCGTTCACCTGATTTGGATGTAAATACCTTCAAATTAAAGCTGAAAGTCTGCACTTGAAGCACATCTTGATTGTTTCATTTCAAATCCATTGTGGTGTTGTACAGAGCTGGAATACTGAAAATTGTGTCAGTGTCCAAATATTTATGGACCTAACTGTATATACATACATACACACACACACATACATACACACACATATATACTATATATATATAAATATATACATTTGTATATTATATATACAAATTAGCCCCGCCCCTTATTGGTTGATATATCAGTCCAATAACTTTTGAATGGTTTGACATAGAGAGTCATGGGTGGTGTCATTGGACTCGGTATTGAGTCCTTGACCTTCATTGGTGCAAATTAGCCCCGCCCCTTCTTCTGATTGGTTGTCCCTATTTTCTGCTATAACTTTTGAATGGTTTGACATAGAGAATCCTGTGTGGTGTCAGACTTAGTTTTGAGTCCTTCACCTTTATTGCTTGCAAAATATACACAAATGTGCAGCACGCCGTGGCACTCTCGAAATTTCTGCGAGGAAATTGTCTAGTTATTATTATTATTCAGGCTCACTCGCACTGAGACGAAGAGAGATCTGTGAAGTTTTGGTTTGCCGTCTAATCTGACAGTCAATATTAAAAATAATCACAAAAACTTCACTTTCAAACTTCAATAATTTCAAGCATTTAAACTAAAATGCAAGCACTTTCAAGGATTTCAAGCCCCCTAGGAACCCTGAATAAAATCACTTAAAAAAGCTGTCAATGCCAAGAGTACTTTAAGATGCCATTTCAATGTTTCCTGCATATTTAATGGAACTTGTGGAAAACTAAACGCAAATAATGGCGACTCACTTTAAGGCTGTAACTAACTTCCTCAGTTCCTTCTTTGCCCTCATGCCACCCGTGTGACGCCCTATTAGAGCGCCCATCGACTCTTAAGGCTGAATTATGGTTCCGCGTTAAACCAACGCAGAACCAACGCCGTAGGCTACGTGGGAGTCTCTCCGTAGCCTGCTAGCACCTCCCAAAACATGGAACTACGCGTCGAGGCGACGCAGGCCGAGAGGGCTGTGATTGGTTCTTGGTAGCAACGCATTTCCGGTTCCGGTTCGTGAAGCAGTCGTGAAATTTCAGCCTCTTTTCTTCGTGTGTGTGGGATTTTTTTTTTTTGCGGTTGTTTTGGTTTTTTACACAATAGTCGTCCTTATCTCTTTGATTCACTGTGACCGGAAAAACCGGAAGCTAAACAAAGTATCAATTAGCTCTGGGGGGTTAGTGCACCGCGGAGAAATGGAGTGATGGAGAAGTCCGAAGGTTCACGACGGTGTCGCGGCAACGGCGTCGCGGCGACGGCGTCGGTTTAACGCAGAACCTTAAATCAGGCATTAGAGGTTTCATATCCACTCTAGCAGGCTTCCTCAGGTGCAGAGCTCCTCCATCTCTCCTTAAAGGACACTGGGAATCTGACCAGAGCTCCTCTAATAACTAGCGCTGGGACGATACGGTAACTCACGATTCAATACTGTGGCGATATGTGGCCCACGATAACGATCACCATACTCCATATATTGTAAGAAATAATACCCGTAAAAAGGAAAACGTCTGTAGTTCTGCATTTATTCAATGCCAAAACTTCATACAATGTACAAAGAAAGTGTATTTGTATATTTCCTCTCTGCTGCTAGTCTGTAAATGTAAACTCTGAACAGCTGGACTGATTCAAGTGCATGAACATTAATAACCCCGAGGGGCCCCTACCTTCTTCCTGCGGGGGCCCTCGGCCCTCCCCAGGACCCCTACCTTCTTCCTGCGGGGGCCCTCGGCCCTCCCCAGGACCCCTACCTTCTTCCTGCGGGGGCCCTCGGCCCTCCCCAGGACCCTGCCCCCCCCAGGACCCCTACCTTCTTCCTGCGGGGGCCCTCGGCCCTCCCCAGGACCCCTACCTTCTTCCTGCGGGGGCCCTCGGCCCTCCCCAGGACCCCTACCTTCTTCCTGCGGGGGCCCTCGGCCCTCCCCAGGACCCCTACCTTCTTCCTGCAGGGGCCCTCGGCCCTCCCCAGGCCCTCGCCCCCCCCAGGACCCTGGCCCCCCCCAGGACCCTGGCCCCCCCCAGGACCCCTACCTTCTTCCTGCGGGGGCCCTCGGCCCTCCCCAGGACCCCTACCTTCTTCCTGCGGGGGCCCTCGGCCCTCCCCAGGACCACGGCCTGGTGCTTCAGGACTCCGTTGGCGCTGAAGAGGATCAGCTCGCGGGCCCTCCCCTCCTCCGTCGGGGTCCATGTCACCGTCAGGAGGAACGATCCCTGGGGCTGCAGAGGAAGAGCAGCAAGTATTTACACATCTATATTAATATTTATTAGAGCTGCAGAGGAAGAGCAGCAAGTATTTACACATCTATATTAATATTAGAGCTGCAGAGGAAGAGCAGCAAGTATTTACACATCTATATTAATATTAGGGCTGCAGAGGAAGAGCAGCAAGTATTTATACATCTATATTAATATTAGAGCTGCAGAGGAAGAGCAGCAAGTATTTATACATCTATATTAATATTTATTAGGGCTGCAGAGGAAGAGCAGCAAGTATTTATACATCTATATTAATATTTATTAGGGCTGCAGAGGAAGAGCAGCAAGTATTTACACATCTATATTAATATTAGAGCTGCAGAGGAAGAGCAGCAAGTATTTATACATCTATATTAATATTTATTAGGGCTGCAGAGGAAGAGCAGCAAGTATTTACATATCTATATTAATATTTATTAGATCTGAGGAGGAAGAGCAGCAAGTATTTATACATCTATATTAATATTTATTAGGGCTGCAGAGGAAGAGCAGCAAGTATTTACATATCTATATTAATATTTATTAGATCTGAGGAGGAAGAGCAGCAAGTATTTATACATCTATATTAATATTTATTAGAGCTGAGGAGGAAGAGCAGCAAGTATTTATACATCTATATTAATATTTATTAGAGCTGCAGAGGAAGAGCAGCAAGTATTTATACATCTATATTAATATTTATTAGAGCTGCAAACGAAGAGCAGGAAGTATTTATACATCTATATTAATATATATATCTATATATATCTATATCGATATAGAGATTTATAGTAATATATAATATATATATATATATATATATATATATATAAATATGTCGATATAGAGATTTATAGTAATTTTTATGTACCGTAACTTGAAACATGTGTTTTGATGTTGTTTTTTTCTTTATGAGAATAGAATAAACTTTATTGATCCCCAGAAGGGAAATTCACTTGTGCAGAAACACACACACACACACACACACACACACACACACACACACACACACACACACACACACACACACACACACACACACACACACACACACACACACACACACACACACACACACACACACACACACACACACACACACACACACACGCTCAACGGTTTATACAAAATATACACGCAAGTATGAAAAGGAATAAAAAAGTATATCCTAATAAAAATAACCAATAAATAGCTTAGTAATTAAAAAGAGCAATATAAAAAATGAGTAATGTACAAAAGAAGCACTAAACCTGAAAAACGAATAATATATATACATGTGCAAAGAAACAAAAATACCAGTGATGCATTTGGAGAGAGAAGGTTATTGCACTTTAAACAATTATTTAAATAATAAATAAAATAAAAATATAAATAAAATATTAAATAAGTCTATATTTCCTCCCACTCCTTTTCGAACATGTATCTCGAAATATGTGTTTTGATATTGTTTTTTTGTTTTCCTTTATGTGATGGAATGCCCACCTGGATTTGTTTTCTTGTTATACACAGTACTGGAGTAGAGGGGGGATGAGGGGGGATGAGGGGGGATGGCATCGCCCCCTGAAATAAAAACGGTCCAAATCATCCCCCCTGAAATAAAAACGGTCCAAATCATCCCCCCCTGAAATAAAAACGGTCCAAATCACCCCCCCTGAAATAAAAACGGTCCAAATCATCCCCCCTGAAATAAAAACGGTCCAAATCATCCCCCCTGAAATAAAAACGGTCCAAATCATCCCCCCTGAAATAAAAACGGTCCAAATCATCCCCCCCTGTAAAACTTCCATCCCCTCCTTTCCATCCCTTATGTCATTTCATCAATGAATGTGGTTTTACTGCTATTTCAACATTTAGATTCATCACCAGAAAAATAACACCAGAAAAGTAACTTATTTGACAATTTTCACCTGTTTCAAGTAAATTTTCACTTGAAATAAGTAGAAAAATCTGCCAGTGGGACAAGATTTATCTTCTTATTACAAGCAAAAAAATCTTGTTCCACTGGCAGATTTTTCTACTTATTTCAAGTGAAAATCTACTTGAAACAGGTGAAAATTGTTGTTTTTTCCAGTGATGAGTCTTGTTTTAAGTGTAATGAGATTTTTTTTACTAAAATGAGACATTTTAACTAGAAATAAGACCAATATTCTTGTTAAGATTGTGAGTTTTTGCAGTGATCCATGTTACTTATCCTGTGAAGGACAGAGTCATATTGATAAGTTCAGAAAAGTGTTTTTTATTGTTGTGTTTTGATGTATTTGATGTAAGTCCAGTGGATATTTAAAGCTTACAGAAGGCTGCATTTAACTGCTGCTATGTCATTCCTGCAGTATTTCTGCAGCTGTTTTGGTCACTGCTATTATTTGTAATATATTATATTATTTGTAATCAGCACAAATTATCTGTCCCCATATGATAAAATCCACCACCCCCCCTGATTTATTTTTACAACTCGAGTACTGGTTATAAACATATAAAGCAGAACCCACCTGGATGGTGAAGGTGTTTTTAAAGGTTTTAAAGGTGTGAAGGGAGAACCCACCTGGATGGTGAAGGAGCGCTGATCCACAGAGAAGCCTTTGCTGGAGTTAATCTTGTCGACAGAAACCTCCGCTTCCACCTCCTCTGTGGGGTTATCGATCTGCAACACCGCAGACCTGGAGCTGCCCAACTTCACCGTCCCGAATGTCACAAAAGGAGGCTTGGAAAACTGTAACAAACTCAGAACCGGGACCTGGTTCTCCTTCCCCGGACTGATGCTGGTCCTCCTGCCCGGGCTGAGGGCTCTCCTGCCCGGGCTGATGTCCAGGAATCCCCGCTGCGCTGCCGGTCCCACTTCAGCCATCTCACACGTTCTAACGTCGCTTAATTAAGCCTCATATTAAAAAAAACATCAAATAAATGCGTTTCACCTTTAAAAATCCTTGTAAAATCCGCACAAAACGTGGTTTAATCCCAACACTCGCGTCGCACACGCTCCTCTCAACACAACACTGACTGTAGTTTGAAATGTGTGACGTGTTCTCATCAGCCAATGGCAGCAGGGCTGCTGCTGCGTCGTAGCCAATGAGCGAAGAGCTGCGGACGCCGTGAGCCGGGCAGCCAATCAGAAGCCGGATCCAGTTTAAACCGCCGGAGAACACGCCCACATTCTGAAAACGGATCAATATATTCTAAAATCATGACACAAATTAGACGCTATATTCAATAAAACGAAACGATAATGTAATATTGTTTTGAATAAAGAATAATTTAGCCTTAAGAGTTCGAAATTACATCTGAATTTACAGAATTATCGCTGAAAAAGCCCACCGTGGTGTTTTAGTTTCCTCTCCTTAGGCGGTAAACGGTTAATATCTTAGATTTGGCTGTAATAAATGTTATAAATGTATTTGTTCCAGTTTGAGCCGGATTAAAACACTTATAGACGTGTTCTGTGAGGATAGTCCCGGGTTTAGGTCCGGGTTTCTGCGGATACTAGCGGGTTTCCGGGGCCCTCTCCGCCACCCGGACGGATAGCTCGCCGTGATCGTATAGTGGTTAGTACTCTGCGTTGTGGCCGCAGCAACCCCGGTTCGAATCCGGGTCACGGCAGTCCGGACGGACACTTTTTATTCTTGTTTTGTTTTTAACAATAAGAAACATAAAGTATTAGTCATATAAGATCTGGAATAATATTTTAAAAGCATTTCCACATGTTTCCAGCAGCCCACTGCAGCGTTGACTGGTTTCTGATTTAGGGTGAATAAGTGTTAGAAAAGTCACATAAACCTAGTTAATAATTAGGCCTGTGTTGAAAAAATCGATTTTCTGATTCTAAATCGATTCTCATATGAATTCCTAAAAATCGATTTGTATGTCTAAAGATTGATTTTTATTTTTTTATTTTTTTCATAAAAAAAAAAAAATATATATATATATATATATATATATATATATATATATATATATATATATATATATATATATATATATATATATATATATATTTTTTTTTTTTTTTTTTTTTTTTTTTCTCATCATTTGCCTGGTGAACTTTTAATCCCAGTAGTTTTGAAAACTCCTGAACTGATCATGAACTGAACTGATCATATACATACACACACACACACACACACATGCATGATCATATACATACACACACACACATAGACATACACACTGGCTTGTTCACCTGCATGCTGGCTCTCTAGTTTTTGGGTTTAGGTAGCGGTAGCGATAGCTTAGCTCAGACTGCGATCAGATCTCAAGATTTAGGTCGATTGCTGTTCGTGTTTTGGTTGGCTCCGCGCCGGTTTCGTGCTTTGTTTGTGGTTTTTTGTTGCAGATTTCCAGTGCTTGACGTGTGTCTCCGTGTGTTCCTGCTTCCTGGATTGGCAGTGGATGTCGTCACCCCCCCCCCCCCCACCTCCCCCCCCCCCCCCACCTCCTCCCCCCCCCAAAAAAAAAAAAAAAAAAAAAAAACACTGGGTTTGTATGTGTATATTTATGTATGTGTACGCATATGTGTGCGTATATATATGTATATATTACATATAGTAATAATGCACATATATACACTTTTGGTTTCTACCGTCATGGTATCAATCAATAGTATGTGTGCAGACAAGGTAAAAAAAAAAAAAAAAAAAGAAAACTCCTGAACTAAATGAACTTTTCTTTAGAGAAAATGCTGGACATTTCAGCTTAAATTTCTAAATGTTAAATTAGTTCAATGAAGTTCATATTATCTATATTTATATTTATTGTTATCGGACACGGTTTGTCATGAAATACCTGAAAAACACCGGTGCTTCATGTCCAGCTGTGTCTGGTGACAGAATAAACCAGACAAGATAAAATAATCTGTTACTGCTTGAACTGTTGATATTTCTTTCTTTTTTTGCACTTTAAATGGATATTGAAATGCCTATTTGAGTTATTTATTTCTTAGTTATTTCACAATAATTATTGTGAAATTATTATTTCAATAGTTATTTTACAGTCATATAATCCAGGAAACACCAACCCAAATCAATATCCAATCAAATGGTGATAATCGATTCTGAATCTTAAGAATCAGAATTGAATCTATTGTTGACATTTGAATGGATCCCCAGCTCTATTAATAATAATAAATGATAATAAACTTTATTTCTGTAGCACTTTCACACAGGAACTGCAGCTCAAAGTGCTTCCCAGTAGGAACATAGACATGTAAGAACAACGAGAAATAGAGAAATAAACAATCATATATTTGTTTAGCCCCTTTTTTATGAGTGAAACGATGTTTTAACTGTTTAACTGGAACCTGAATTGAATTAGATGCATAATATTATTTTTGAATGTCATGAACACATGAAAACAAATTATTATCCAGCAATTCACTTTAATACAAAATTACAAAATGAACTGAATAAAATAAGTATCTGTTTTAAACAGAAACCTGTCCTGCTTTAACTTAAAACTTAAATTAATATAAAACAATAGAAAGAAACAGAACATCCATTCTGTAACAAAGGTGCAAACAGAAAGTCTGTAGAAAACTTAAACATGTTTGTGCCTCAAAGGCCACGACTGTAGTTGGAGTAAAAAAGATAAAATAACTTATCTTAAATAACTTAACTTAGATAACAGCTCAATGCCATTTCCATTGGTATTTCATGACTATTTTCTGACTCTCACAGTAAAACAGACAAGTGTGTCCGTTTCCAGCTCAATACGGGACTTTAGTTCATAAATACGGGACGATTCTGTTATTCAGGGGACGGTTAAGCCGATTATAATACACTGCAAACTCTGAAATTATAATACACTGCAAAAACTCTAAAATTATATTACACTGCAAAAACTCTAAAATTATAATACACTGCAAAAACTCTAAAATTATATTACACTGCAAAAACTCTAAAATTATATTACACTGCAAAAACTCTAAAATTATATTACACTGCAAAAACTCTAAAATTATAATACACTGCAAAAACTCTAAAATTATATTACACTGCAAAAACTCTAAAATTATATTACACTGCAAAAACTCTAAATCTTAACAAGAATATTTGTCTTATTCCTAGTTAAAATGTCAAATTTTTAGTAAAAAAAAAAATCTCATTACATTTAAAACAAGACTCATCACTGGAAAAAACAACAATTTTCACCTGTTTCAAGTAGATTTTCACTTGAAATAAGTAGAAAAATCTGCCAGTGGAACCAGATTGTTTTGCTTGTAATAAGAAGATAAATCTTGTTCCACTGGCAGATTTTTCTACTTATTTCAAGTGAAAATTTACTTGAAACAGGTGAAAATTGTCAAATAACAAGTTATTTTTCTGGTAAAGACTCTTGTTTTAAGTGTAATGAGGTTTTTTGACTAAAAATGAGACATTTTAACTAGAAATAATATTCCTGGTAAGATGTAGAGTTTTTTCAGACAGTTCTAATAACTTTGAGCATGAAGGTTCTCCGTGTGTTGCAGCAAAGCTGTAGAAACCGCTGTATGAAGTCATCTATTACTATTCGTAACTATTTAAATCTGAGTTCAGTGAGCAAAAAAAAAACAAATTCCGTGTCTGGCATGTTCATACTTGGCCAATAAAACTTCTTCTTCTTCTTCTTCTTCTTCTTCTTCTTCTTCTTCTTCTTCTTCTTCTTCTTCTTCCTGTGAGAGGAGTGTGAGTGGAAGAGCTGAGAGTGGATGGTTGATTTTTCTATTTTCTGTCCTTTGTTCTTTCATGTTTTGTTAGTGGTGTTTGTGTCAGTTGTTTAGTGTTGTGTTTGGTTAGTTTTATTTAAGTTTGTAGTTGTTTTTGTGTGTTTTTGCCAGCCAGGCTTTGTCTGGCTGGAGGACCACTCGAAGCCAAAATGGCTGCCAGTGGCTTCTCCAAGCTGTCTCGGAAGCATGGCATCAAAGTCGGTGCCGGCTCTCCGTGCAGCGTGGAGGAGGTGGCTTTGGCTGTGGGGGAGATCATCGGGCACAGCTCTGTCATGTCTGCTGCCCGCATGAACAAAGCTGTGGTTTTGTTTTTGGAGAAGGAGGACCAGGTGAAATGTTTGGTGGAGAAAGGCATCACAGTGAATGGTCTGTTTGAGCCTGTGCTGCCGCTTACGCAGCCAGCAACTAAAATAACACTGTCAAACGTTCCTCCATTCATCAGTGATGAGTTCCTGGTTCGAGAGCTGTCCCGTCACGGTAAGGTGATATCACCGATCAAAAAGATATTGTCTGGTTGTAAGTCACCACTTTTAAAACATGTTGTTTCTTACCGGAGACAGCTCTTTATGATCCTTAACAACAAAACGGAAGAATTTAATTATCGTTTCTTTGTTCGTGTGGACGATTTTGATTATGTTCTGTTTGCGACTTCTTCCCTGGTGAAGTGTTTTGGCTGTGGTGAGGAGGGACACCTCATTAAGGCCTGTCCTAACCGCGCCGGCTCGGCGGGGGCGACGGCGGCCGCTGCCACCGAGCGGCCGGCTCCTGCTGCGCGGCGGCGGAGTCCTGCTGCCGCGGGGGGGGATGGGGCTGTGGGGGGAGCTGACTCAGACGCTCCGTCCGGGTCGGACCCCCCCGCGGCTTCATCCGCTCCAGTGGTTGAGAGTCAGGTGGAGAAGGAACAGGTGGAGAAGGAACAGAGCCATGACAGTGGTTGTGCTGAGGTGAGTGGTGAGAGGGAGAGTGGAGCAGGTGAAGGTGGAAAAATGGCAGCTGAGGTGACAGGTGGGCTTGGACCTGAGCTGACTGAACCAGGTGAGGTGACAAGTGAGTTGGGTGAGGTGACAAGTGTGCTGGGTGAGGTTACAAGTGAGTTGGGTGAGGTGACAAGTGTGCTGGGTGAGGTGACAAGTGAGTTGGGTGAGGTGACAAGTGTGCTGGGTGAGGTAGGTGAACTGGGTGAAACCGGTAAAGTGACTGGTGAGTTGGGTGAAACAGAAAAAATAACAGGTGAGCTGGCCGAAACCGGTAAAGTGCCTGGTGAGTTGTGTGAGGCTGGTGCAGCTACTGAGGCTGAGGTCATGGAGGTCTGTGCTCCATCAAAACGGCGCAGCAAGCGAAAAAATACCCAGAAGGATGTTGTGGGCTGTAAAGCTGGTCGGCTGTGGGCAAAACCGAGTGCTGCAGACAGCAGTGATAGTGAAGGCTGCATATCTGACTGCAGTGACATGTCGTGCAGTCAGATGACTGCAAGTCAAGACAAGAAACTATACTCTGAAACCATGTTTAAGGCGTTCCTGCAGCAGACAAAAGGCATGAAAGGCCTGGATATAGAGCAGCATTTTCCTGACAAGCTCATTTTTTATAACTCAGCAAAACGTGTCATTAAAAACCGAGCTACATCAGATCTCACTGATCAGGAAATTTTTAGACTAAGAAAACAGATGCTTAAGGTGAGAAAACAACTCGGTTTTTAATGATGTTGAAGCTGTTGGTTTTACTCTTATTTATCTCTTTTACTGTTTTTGTTTTTAACATCTCCATAACAATGGATTCTTTTAGAGTGGGGACGTTAAATGTGAATGGTGCCAGAGAGGCAAGGAAAAGGGCACTGGTGTTTGACACAGCAAGGATGAAAAATATTGATGTATTGTTTTTACAAGAAACACACAGTGATGAAGGCAATGAGGCGGATTGGAACAAAGAGTGGGAAGGAGAGGTGGCTTTGAGCCATAACACCACACTCAGCGGTGGAGTGGCCTTCCTGTTCTCTCGGAACTTTACTCCATCATCCCTGGAGGTCGAGCATGTGGTGAAGGGGAGGTGTCTTTTAGTAAAGGCACAGTTTGAACATCACACCTTGTTTTTTATGAACATTTACGCTCCAACAAACGGTACAGAGAGGAAGAGCTTTCTAGAAAAAGTCAATACTAGACTGAATTGCTGTGGCTCGGAGGATTTTTTATTCTTGGGTGGAGATTTTAACTGTACCGAGTACGAGTTTTTAGATCGTAATCATGCAGAGCCTCATCCAGCCTCCCAACACGCTCTGAAGCAGCTGGTCTACTCCCACGGCCTGGTGGATGTGTGGCGAAGGATGCACACAGACTGCAGACAGTACACGTGGTCCCACCTGAGAGAGGACAGAATCTCCTTAGCCAGACTTGATCGTTTTTATTGTTTTAAGCACCATTTTAATGTTTTTAAGCTGTGTAAAATAATGCCAGCTGGTTTTACGGATCATTCTTTGGTTTTATGTCATGTCAACATAAAGAACATTTTACCTAAGAGTGCATACTGGCATTTTAATTCAGTTTTAACATTTGATAAAGGTTTTAGCGAGGCTTTTAGATTTTTTTGGACTGGTTTTAGAAACAGGAAAGCTGATTTTACATGTCTTAGGCAGTGGTGGGACCATGGCAAGACTGAGATAAAGCTTTTGTGTCAGCAGTATACTCTCAATGTCACACGTGACATCTGTCGATCTATGAAAGACCTGGAGACTGAGATCGTGGAGCTAGAAACAATGAGTGCTTCCACAGGAAATCGAGGATATATTGAAATCCTCAAGTCCAAAAAAATGGCTTTAGCCAACCTGCTGGACACCAGGGTACAGGGTGCATTGGTCCGGTCCCGGGTCCAGAACATCACAGCGATGGATGCTCCCTCTAGCTTCTTCTTTGGCCTGGAGAAGAAGCATGGACAGAGGAAAGTGATCCACACTCTGCTCTCTGACACGGGGCAGGAGCTGACTGAGCCTGGTCAGATCAGAAGGCGAGCTGTGCAGTTTTATTCATCTCTCTTTACGAGCGAGTACGTGGAGGATGATGATCTGTTCGAGGGGTTCTGTGGTGAACTGCCTCTGGTCTCTGAGGAGACCAACTCACAGCTTGACAGGCCACTGCAGATGGAGGAGCTACACGCCGCTCTGCAGGGTATGCAGGGACGGCGGTCTCCTGGCATCGATGGCCTGACTGTAGAGTTCTACAAAGCCTTCTGGAGCATTTTAGCACCTGACATCCTAGAGGTGTTTAATGACAGTCTGACCTCAGGTTCTCTGCCACTGTCCTGTCGCAGGGCTGTTGTTGCCCTGCTGCCAAAAAAAGGGAATCTGCAGGACATAAAGAACTGGCGCCCCGTGTCACTGTTGTGCACTGACTACAAGATCCTGTCCAAGGCTTTGGCCAACAGGCTTAGAGAAGCTATGGAGCAGGTCATCCACCGGGATCAGACCTACTGTGTGCCCGGCAGGTCCATGGTAGACAATGTCTACCTAATTCGAGATGTTTTGGAGGTCTCTAGCTCATTGGGTATAAATACTGGTCTCATTTCGTTAGATCAGGAAAAGGCATTTGACCGTGTTGAGCACGGCTTCCTCTGGAAAACCATGGGGAAATTTGGGTTCAGCACTGGTTTCATTGCCAAGATCCGGGTGTTATATAGTGACATTGAGAGTGTACTGAAGTTTAATGGCAGTCTGTGTGCTCCTTTCGGGGTGCATAGAGGCATCCGGCAGGGCTGCGCTCTGTCTGGGATGCTCTACGCACTCTCCCTGGAACCCCTCCTCTGCAAGATCCGCACAAGAATCCGTGGCCTGATTTTACCTGGTTTTAGTGAAAACATAATTTTATCTGCTTACGCAGATGATGTTATTGTTTTAATTAATAACCAAAATGATATTGACATTTTATCTAATTTAACAGTTTTATTCAACACTCTGTCTGCAGCGAGGGTGAATTGGAGCAAGAGTGAAGCCCTTGCTGTCGGTAGTTGGCGTGACGGTCTCCCAGTTCTTCCCCAGGGTCTGTCCTGGAAAACTGACGGCCTTAAATACCTTGGCGTCTTCCTCGGGAACGAGGCTATGATCCGGAGGAACTGGGAGGGCGTCACTGAAAAAATTGAAGCCAAACTGAAAAACTGGAAATGGCTGCTCCCTCAGATGTCGTATCGAGGCAGGGTTCTTGTGCTGAACAATCTTGTGGCCTCCCTGCTTTGGCACCGTTTGGCCTGTATGGATCCTCCATCAGGTCTTTTAGCCCAGATCCAAGCAAAGCTTGTTAACTTTTTCTGGGATGGCTTTCACTGGGTGCCACAGGGGGTGCTGTTTTTACCCAGAGAGGAGGGGGGACAGGGCCTCATCCACTTGGCCAGCAGAACTGCCACCTTCAGACTACAGTTCATTCAGAGGTTTTTGTCAGGGCCGGCAGATCTGGTGTGGAGAGAAGTGGCCGGCTGCATACTCAGGCGTGTGAGTAACTTGGGACTGGATGCTGCTCTGTTTTTAATCGATTTTACATTTTTAAGGTTAAATGGGTTGCCTCCTTTTTATCAGGGTGTTTTTAAATCATGGGCCCTTTTTAAATGTGATTCAGGAAAAAGCTCTAACTCTCTGTTCTGGTTGTTGAGAGAACCTCTAGTTCATGGAGCCAGGCTGGATGTCTGCAGTGGAGCTGTGCCTGGGCTGACGGCAGCGCTGTGCAGGACCAAGACTCTGGTCCTGAAACAGCTGGTGGACACCGCGGGCCCGGCGCTGTCAGACTCTCAGGCGGTGGGCTCTCTGCTGGGCATCCAGTCCAGCAGGGTAACCCAGAGGATTCTGGAGCTGTGGAGGCAGAGGCTCTCTGGGAGGGAGAGAAGCCTCCTGATGGACTACGGCAGAGGGACTGAACCTGATCACAGGGACCCATTCCCGGAGGTCTTAATAAGTCCCCAATTTGGAGAACTGGATGGACCTCTCCTCAAGGACCCTCAGTGGCTCAGCTTGCACACAGCTGACAGAAAACTCATCTACAGAAACTGTGTGAAAGCTGTCAACAAAAAAGGACTGTGTGACAGGGCGTCCACTGTATGGACTGACAAGCTGGGAGGAGATGGAGAGCGTCCGGAGTGGAGAGTCTTGTACAAACCTCCCCTCAAGAAGAGAACAGCCGACCTCCAGTGGAGGATTTTACACGGAGCCATCGCCACCAATGCCTTCATCTCTGTCATTAATCCTGCTGTGTCAAACCAGTGCCCTTTCTGTCACCTTCGCGAGACGGTTTTCCATGTTTTTAGTGAGTGTAAGAGACTTTCACAGTTCTTCACTCTTTTAACCACTGTTTTTAGTCTTTTTAATGAGACTTTTTGCAACACAAATTTTATTTATGGTGCAGGATACAGGAAGAGAAGTCAGAAAAAGTGGCAACTACTGAATTTTATTTCTGGTGAAGCCAAGATGGCGATTTATATATCCAGGAAGAACAAAATAGAGGACAGGGCAGTTCAGGAGGCTGCCTCAGTGTGGCGCTGCAACACCAAATGCAGACTGAAACTGGAATTCAATTTTTATAAAATGATGAATGATTTGGATTGTTTTAAGAACATCTGGTGTTATAATAATGTCCTGTGTAATGTTGTAAATAAAGAACTGCACTTTGCACTTTTCCTTCAAGACTGAAATGCTGATGTAGCCGTTTATTTATTTATTGGGTATTCTGTATTGTTAAGGCACTTCAGCACTTTATGACATGTGATGTGAACTGTATCCTTTGAAACTGTAAATAAAGTGTGTTTGTAAAAATCAAAAATCTTCTTCTTCTTCTTCTTCTTCTTCTTCTTCTGTTCTAGTTATTGATTACTTTGTTGTGATTAGGTTTTAATGTTTGGTCATAGTTTGCAGGAACGTGTCTGCTGTTTTGTAACTGTTTAGTCCATGTTTAGTTTGTGTTTCACTCACAGTGACAGGATCATTTCTAGTTAGTTTAATTTACTCAGGAGTTGATACCAGTTGTAAAAACAGTATCCATTTACACTCACACACACTTGTGTTTTTGTCTTTATTCTTCATTATTATTTATATATTGCATTATTAGTTTGCCATCACTTTTGTGTAGTTATACTTTTATGTTTGTGTATGTTACAAGATTAACATGTATGTTATGTTAATCTTGTTCTTTATAACATGTTAAATGTTAATAACTTCAGTGGCTTCAAATAAGCCCCTTGGTTTTTTTCCCTCTTCCTGCACCGTATAGTTTTATCTGTGATATTTTATTATATACCTTTAAAACTGTGCAATACAATAAACTAAACTATACTATAAAAATAATAATAATAATATTATGATGCATTCTTCATTGCAAAATCAGCTGAAGATAGTTAGAACATCACCAGTTTAAGATAAACAAGCCTGTACCATCATAGAACTGGAATGAACCTTTTTGAACCTTTTACAGCCTTTTCTTCATCAGTTAAAGCTGAAATCAGCCCTGGTGACCGGACTGGTCTGTTATTATTTTAACCTTTAACAGCCTTTTCTTCCTTAAATCAGCTTAGATCAGCCCTGGTGACCGGACTGGTCTGTTATTATTTTAACCTTTTAACAGCCTTTTCTTCCTTAAATCAGCTTAGATCAGCCCTGGTGACCGGACTGGTCAGTTATGTAAGTGTTCTGTTGTTGCAACACCAGGAATATTGATCTGCAGGCCGGTGAATATTGATCTGCAGCCCATGGTCTCATGTTGATTCTGCTGAGGCAAAGGTCAAAGGTTTCACTACGAGGTAAAACTGAAGTTATATATATATTATATATAATAAACCTGAAGTAAAAGAGCAACAAAGCGTGTGCTGGTGAAACTTAAAACATTTACCTGCTAACAGAGAGACGTTAACGTTAAAGAGCATATTGCAGGTTAGGGTTTTTTCAAAAATTATACCTGACCTTATGTGAAAATGACTATGTGAGAAGTTAATGTAGATTTAATATGTTTTACAAGACATAAGGCACGTATTCAGAGGAACAAGTGGCTGATTTTAGCCAAGCTCCTACAAACGCTTTTTTTTCCAACACTGCGTCATATGACGCAGCGGGAGGGAGACGTCTCCACTAAAGTACTATAGTACTAGTACTATAGTCTCCACTAAAGTACTATAGTACTAGTACTCTAGTCTCCACTAGAGTACTATAGTACTAGTACTCTAGTCTCCACTAAAGTACTATAGTACTAGTACTCTAGTCTCCACAGCTCTGCCCCATCTTACTGCCCAGATATATATATATATATATATATATATATACATATATATATATATATATATACACACATACATACATACATACATACATACATACATACATACATACATATATGTATGTATGTATGTATGTATGTATGTATATATATACATATATATACATGTATATATATGTATATATATATATATATACATATATATACACATATATATGTATATATATGTATATATATGTATATATATATATATATACATATATATACATATATATGTATATATATGTATATACATATATATACATATATATGTATATATATGTATATATATATATATATATATATATATATATATATATATATATATATATATATATATATATACATACATACATACATACATACATATATATATATATATATATATATATATATATACATATATATACATATACCGATCCTGCAGATCCAGAGAGTGAAGGTCTATTCTAGTTGAACCCACGTCTCTTTTCTCTGCAGCTTCTCTATTTGCTCTGCGTGACTAATGAAACTTGTATTTTATGACATTAGTTTTGTTCCAAATCCCCCAGGACCTTCAGCCCCGTCCTGGACTGATCGATTGATTGATTGATTGATGAACACAAGTCAGAGCCAGGATTAGATCAGGGGACGTTTCACTGCAGCGATGGTGGTTATTGATCCCAGAGAGAGAACGACTGCAGGGCTGATCAACTCCGTTGGGAAAGTCCCGGCAGCAGCTGATTGGCCGGCGGGGAGATAAGAGATAAAGGCAGTCCCAGAGAGGATCATGAGTTTAGGAGCTGTGGAGTCAGGGGTCAAGGGTCGTGTTTACCTGCTGAGAGGCGACAGCAGCAGGATATAAAAGCCCTCCGTCCCCCGTCAGGACATCTGTCTCTGCCGGGCTGTTACGATGCAGAGCTCTGGTACCATGAGGGGGTTTGTTACGGTGAGGGGGTTGGTCCCGGGTCTGCTGCTGGCCTTGGGGGTCCTGCAGGTCCACGGGGCCCCGCTGGACCTGGACGGCCTGGAACCGGGTTCCTGTGAAGACGGGGCGGCGGTGAGCGCCGCTCACCTGGCTCTGACCCGGATCAACCAGGACCGGCAGGACGGCTACGTGTTCAGCCTGCAGCGGCTGTCCAACGCCCACATGGCCGCACACGTAAGTCCAACGCCCACATGGCCGCGCACGTAAGTCCAACGCCCACATGGCCGCACACGTAAGTCCAACGCACACATGGCCGCGCACGTAAGTCCAACGCCCACATGGCCGCACACGTAAGTCCAACGCCCACATGGCCGCGCACGTAAGTCCAACGCCCACATGGACCACGTAAGTCCAACGCCCACATGGACCACGTAAGTCCAACGCCCACATGGCCGCACACGTAAGTCCAACGCCCACATGCCCGCGCACGTAAGTCCAACGCCCACATGGCCGCTCACGTAAGTCCAACGCCCACATGGCCGCGCACGTAAGTCCAACGCCCACATGGCCGCACACGTAAGTCCAACGCCCACATGGCCGCGCACGTAAGTCCAACGCCCACATGCCCGCGCACGTAAGTCCAACGCCCACATGGCCGCGCACGTAAGTCCAACGCCCACATGGCCGCGCACGTAAGTCCAACGCCCACATGGCCGCGCACGTAAGTCCAACGCCCACATGGCCGCGCACGTAAGTCCAACGCCCACATGGCCGCGCACGTAAGTCCAACGCCCACATGGCCGCGCACGTAAGTCCAACGCCCACATGGCCGCACACGTAAGTCCAACGCCCACATGGCCGCGTACGTAAGTCCAACGCCCACATGGACCACGTAAGTCCAACGCCCACATGGCCACACACGTAAGTCCAATGCCCACATGGCCGCGCACGTAAGTCCAACGCCCACATGGCCGCGCACGTAAGTCCAACGCCCACATGGCCGCACACGTAAGTCCAACGCCCACATGGCCGCGTACGTAAGTCCAACGCCCACATGGACCACGTAAGATCAACGCCCACATGTCCGCGCACGTAAGTCCAACGCCCACATGGCCGCGCACGTAAGTCCAACGCCCACATGGCCGCGTACGTAAGTCCAACGCCCACATGGACCACGTAAGTCCAACGCCCACATGGCCGCGCACGTAAGTCCAACGCCCACATGGCCGCGCACGTAAGTCCAACGCCCACATGGCCGCACACGTAAGTCCAACGCCCACATGGACCACGTAAGTCCAACGCCCACATGGCCGCGCACGTAAGTCCAACGCCCACATGGCCGCGCACGTAAGTCCAACGCCCACATGGCCGCGCACGTAAGTCCCACAAAAAAGAGTTTCAAGGACTTTTAAAAGAGTTTTAAAGAGTTTTAAAAGACTTTAAAGAGTTTTAAAGAGTTTTAAAGAGTTTTAAAGCCTGTAAAGTGTGAACACCTGCATACAATCACTGGCAATCATGCCAGCAGTATTTAAGCCCCAGTCTCACACCAGTCTTTGCCAGATTGCCTTGTGTGTGTACTCCCATTCAGTTGCCACAGTAAAACATCCCATGGACAAAATCAGAGATACTATTAAATACCTGAATCCAGATCAGGTCCCTGTCATAACTGCAGACCAACCAATCTATGCACTTGCAAATCAAGTGCAGTGGCAAAGGCCTGAACTGTATGGCGAAGATCAATTTGTTGTTATGTTTGGGGGTCTCCACATAGAGATGGCTGCCTTGAGATCTCTTGGTACCCTGCTCCAGGACAGTGGGTGGATAGGAGCTCCTGTAGAGGCGAGCGTGGCTTCTTCTGGAAAAGCAGAGTCCTTTCTTTCTGCTTCACATGTGAAAAGAACACGCCAAGCTCACCAAGTTCCAGCTTGCTATAACTTGGTGAAATTAAAAATTGTATTACTTGCATATAAAGCCCAAAACGGCTTAGCTCCGCAGTATTTACAAGACCTGATAGTGCCTTATGTTCCTGGCAGAGCTCTCCGCTCTCCGAGTGCAGGTTTACTCGTAGTTCCTAGAGGATCTAAATGTAGATTTGGAGGGCGGGCGTTCTGCTATCAGGCACCACTACTATGGAACCAACTTCCAATCTGGGTTAAGGAGGCTGACACCACCTCCACCTTTAAAACTAAACTTAAAACCTTTCTGTTTAGTAAAGCCTATAGTTAGTGTTTAGTAAACCTCTAGCTGGTGTTGGTAAATCTCTAGGTAGTGTAAACTCTAGTGTGTTAGAGTCAGTAGTCATAGTTGCAGCTATAGAACAAGACTATAATAGTTAGTCTCAAATATAGCTTGGTGGTAGATATGCTGCTATAGGCCTATGCTGCAGGGGGCACCGACATGATCCGCTGGGCGGTGCCTCTCACCCTTCTTCTCCTCTCCTCTTCCCTTCCTCTCTTCTCCATTTACATTTTTATTTATTATAAATATCTCATAGCTATCATTTTTGTCCATCGTTCCTGTAGTTTCTTGTGCCGGCCCCCCTTTTTTCTCTTTTGGGTATGTTTGCAGGCCGGAGCCTCGGGAGCTGCGTTCTGGCCTGCCGTTTTGGCCTACAGTGCACACAGCTGTGTGCCTGCAATTGTGATGATTAGAAAAAATGTGACACAGCAATGGGAGGGGGGGAGGCGGGGGGGACTATAATTTGATGCCAAAACAATCAAAACCTAATTATATAATCACATTCCAGGTCAAAAAACATATAAAAACGGCTTTTGTGGCAGCCATTTTGGAAAACTGCAGCCATATTGTTTTTTTTGCGTGGCTAACGGGCTTTTTTGAAAAGTAGACCTAGAAGATACTTTGTGCAAAATTTGGCGCTTGTCTCACAAAGTGAACGATCGTTTCACTAATGTGCCTGGCTATTTGTCCAAAACTAAAAGGTATAAATGTAGTTTTGTCCCCTCAGCTATTAATGCCCTAATCAACAAATCTACCTTATCAATAAAGTTCCCTCACCTTCCCCTTCCACCCCCTCTCTCAACGATACCGTGTTTATTCAGAGAGAAAGACGAGGCTTTTGCCATTTCCTTTCTAAAGTGGTGACATTAATTGATACATTTAAATGTTCAGTTTAGGATCAAATCCAGACATTGAAACTGTTGAGTTAAACAAAGATAAGAAACTGCTACAGAAACTCCTGCAGCAACAAGGCTGTTACAAGGAGGAGGTTAAAACCTGAATCCCCACTACAGATGAACTCGACAAAAATAAGGAGTGGGATCAAAATGTTTTTTCTAATATGATATATTGATTTAATCTACAGCAGGATCTTTACTCATTCTGCTTTGCAATGGTTATAGTTATACTTTTTTTAAAGCAGGTTCAAGACTCGGCTTTTAGCGGATTCCTTTTATTCTTTCTGGTAAACCTTTGTTTTAACTCTCTGTTCTTGTCGTTTTAACCAGGTCTGATGCTCTTATGGTTTTAACTTGTTCTCATGTTTGTTTTAGCAGGTCTTTCTAGACCGACTTTTAGGATTTGATGTTATACTTTTAAACTCTTTTAGTGTGTATTTTAACCTCATAGCCATTTTATCCTGCGTTCTTTTAGCTTTTAGCTCCAGAGTTTCCTCATGGGGAAGAGTTTAAAAGAGTTTAAAGAGTTTAAAGAGTTTTAAAGAGTTTTAAAGAGTTTTAAAGAGTTTAAAGAGTTTTAAAGAGTTTTAAAAGAGTTTTCCTCATGGGGAGTCTCTTTCCTGGGAGTGGAGTTTTAAAGAGTTTTAAAGAGTTTAAAGAGTTTTAAAGAGTTTTAAAAGAGTTTTAAAAGAGTTTTCCTCATGGGGAGTCTCTTTCCTGGGAGTGGAGTTTTAAAGAGTTTTTAAGAGTTTAAAAGAGTTTAAAGGAGTTTTAAAGGAGTTTTAAAGGAGTTTTAAATAGTTTAAAAATAGTTTAAATTACTTTTAAAAGAGTTTGAAAGGAGTTTTAAAATAGTTGTAAAGAGTTTTAAAAGAGTTTAAAGAGTTGTAAAGTAGTTTTAAAAGAGTTTTAAAGAGTTTAAATGAGTTTTAAAGAGTTTAAAGAGTTTAAAAAGAGTTTAAAGAGTTTAAAGAGTTTAAAGAGCAGCGGCTGTCCAACGCCCACATGGCCGCACACGTAAGTCCCACAAGAAAGAGTTTCAAGGACTTTTAAAATAGTTTTAAAGAGTTTAAATGAGTTTTATGAATGAATGAATGAATGAAAAAAATGTATTGGTCACCACCAAGCATATACACTTAGGTCACGACCAAAGGGGCAGGGCTGAAGCATCGGCTTATGAATGCCCCCCCTTCTTAATATAAATATAAATAAATACAATAAATGAATAATAGCTAACAACAACAAAAAACATATGCATATTTACATGCATACCTAACTACTTACGTACGTACGTACCTACACATATATCCATACATGTACATACATATATACACATATATCCATACATGTACATACATATATACACATATATCCATACATGTACATACATATATACGAGCACATTACATATCCACATACATATGTACACTACACATGCTTACACTTGCATTCATGCATGTATCTGCACACACATGTGTTAAAAAAGGATTATTTAAATTATTATAAAAATGATACTCAATATACCCATCCTTTTGTTTCCTTTCTTTATGCCATCATTCCATTACCCGGGAACAAGTCTGTACTTATCCATCATCATGTCTTTATACCTTTTTTTAAAATTCAACACATTTTTGCTATATTTTAATTCTTCTGGTAATGCATTCCATAACCTCACGCCACAAACAGAAATGCACCTACTTTTCAAAGCTGTATTCCAGATCGGTTGTTTCCAGTTGAATTGGTCTCTGAGGGCATAACCCCCCTCTCTCTCTCTCTCTGAACATGGTTTGTATGTTGGGAGGAAGTAGATTTTTTCTGGCTTTAAACATAAACAAAGCTGTTTTCTGATCTACCAGGTCCATGAATTTGAGTGCTTTTGACTTGATGAATAATAAATTAGTGTGATCATAAAAACCAACATTATTCACCGTTCGTATAGCTCTTTTCTGTATTGTGCAAACTGTCTGTAGTGTGGTCTTGCAAGCATTACCCCAGATTTCAACACAGTAAGTCAAAGAGTTTAAAGAGTTTGAAGAGTTTTAAAGGAGTTTTAAAGAGTTTAAAAATAGTTTAAATTACTTTTAAAAGAGGTTTAAAGAGTTTAAAGGAGTTTTAAAAGAGTTTTAAAGAGTTTTAAGAGTTTTAAAGGAGTTTTAAAGAGTTTAAGAGTTTTAAAGGAGTTTTAAAGGACTTTTCTCCTCTTTAATGGCGGCTACAGACTGCAGACTACAGACCAGCTGATCCATCTCAGATGAAGCATCTCATCCACTTTACGGCCAATTCCAGTATCTCCTTCTGGCCGGAGGTTTAAAACGCCTTTGTGCAAAAATAAAAGGTATAAATGTAGTTTTGTCTCAGCTATTAATGCCCTAATCAACAAATCTACCTTATCAATAAAGTTTCCTCACCTTCCCCTTCCACCCCCTCTCTCAACGACACCGTGTTTATTCAGAGAGAAAGACGAGGCTTTTGCTATTTCTTTCTAAAGTGGTGACATCATTTGATTGCTGGAACATTTAAATGTTCAGTTTAGGGTCAAATCAAGACATTCAGTACGTGCACATGCAGCGATTCAAACTGGTTGGAGATCATTTGCACACATCGTACTGACTTTTAAACTGCATGTGAACACCTTAAGTCAGTCAAGTAATCTGATCAGACCGGATTCATCAACCCGCTTGCAGCACCTAGATAAGCCAGTCGCAACCGCCTTGTTAATGCCATGTGTACGGAGACATGGATATTACAGTCTGCGCATGCTCGAGAATTTCCCCCGGGTGGGGTTTTCCCCCGGGGGAGGGGATTCACTCGGAAGTGAAAGGAGACGACGTAACGCTGCTCAGTAGTAGCACCCTGGGGTGTCGTGTGACTGCTTCAGGGGTGTCGTCAAAATATTTCCTATTCTGACATTTCATATATAAATACTGTATTTTCGCGACCATACGGGCGCCGTGTGGAAAGGCCTCAGTCTTGTGTCATTTCTGTATTTAAAACACACACGGCGCACCGACCGAAACGGCACACACACACACACACACACACACACACACACACACACACAAGAACACACACACACACAAGCACAGGAGTGTGCGTATTTAAAAATACAGCGGGAGCAAAACTTTGTTTGATTGTAGGCTACTTTATTTCAGTTTTCACATTAATCAAACCCATTAAGTCTCATCCTCTGTTTCTGCATTAAAGAGCTCCGCTAAATCAGCTGTGCCAGTCCGAATTCCTCGCTGTCAGAGTCACGTTCCGTGCGGTGCCTCGGAAATGCACGCTTTTGCAAAAGCTCGCAAAATAATCCCAGCAGACACGTTAGCCCACGCATCAACAATCAATCTGCAAACTGTGGCATAAAAAAAACAAAATACGCCGTACCCTACGCCGTAGGCTGCGTCTATTTAACGCGGACCTAATGCCGCGTTCCATTTATCCTCGGAAGTGGGGATTTCCCAGTCCCCAGTCGGAATTTTCAACTGGAACGCCCCTCAAAGTGGGGTTTCCCACTGGGAAAGTGGGAGAGTCTTCACCACCCCCGAGTTACCATTCCAAGATGGCTGCCATTCCCAGTTCCCACTTCCGATTTCCGAGGTAAATGGAACGCGGCATAAACTCTGGAGCCGACAGAAATCTCTAAATTTCGGAGCAAATTTCTTAACAGGCGTAGCTACAACTGTTAGATTTCATCTATTAAACCAACATATTCCTAAATGATTTATTTCAGCCGGCGTGATTCTCAACAGAGCAGCGTCCCAGAGAGAGTTTCTCTCCCGGGGCTGACGGAGCAGCTTGACCCGGCGGACACGTCTCTTCTCGGGCTGTGAGCTGAGGCTGCTGTTACCATGGTAACGGCTGCTGCTGCTCCCCGGGGGCGGCGGCTCTTCTCATCTCCGAAAACATCGGGTCAAATTTCTTAACAGGCGTTATTTGGATAAACTGAGCCCCGGTTGCGGATCTTAAGGTTACCTTTATACCTGAAAAAATATTAAAACTTAATAAAGTGCCATATTAACAGCGCTACAGCTGAAATTAAAACAGCTTTTGGCTCTCTGCTTCCTGATCAGGGTAGGGATGAAAACGAGGGGGAGTAGGAGAAATGGGACAGGCACCTGGGCCAAGTGCCCTAGATCTCAAGTGCCCTAAAATCTCCCCCTTCTTTTTTAGGGGGTAGGGAAGAAAAGAAGTGCGAGTGGAGAAAAGAAGGGCGAGTGAAGGAGAATTGGGATTGGCCCTTAGAATGCACTTTTTCCTTTCCTCGTTGTTAAGCGGAGGTCAACCGGAAGTGGCTCTTTGTTGAAATGGTTACCATGGTTACCTCGGGTACAGCGCCACCTAGCGTCACGGAGTCAGCCATGCTCTGGTTACAGTGGTTTATTCAATCTGATTCAGTCTGATCTCAGAACAGCATGTGTGATCAGACAAGTTGATCCAATCTTCTGCATGTCATTATCTGATCAGATCTGCAACCACCTTGAATCGCTGCATGTGCACGTACTGACTGAAACTGTTGAGTTAAACAAAGATAAGAAACTGCTACAGAAACTCCTGCAGCAACAAGGCTGTTACAGGGAGGAGGTTAAAACCTGAATCCCAACTAGAGATGAATAAATATAATAATATAAATATATGTCAGGGAAAAGTTGTCATTCTCTTTAAAATCCAGAAGGAGAAGTTTGACCAGACGTGTCTCAGTGGACGGAGAACATGAAACCTTTTAGCTCTGACTTTTGCTAACTTGACAAAAATAAGGAGTGTTTTCTAATATGATATATTGATATAATCTACAGCAGGATCTTTACTCATTCTGACTTGTGTGTCATTTTCTATGTGTAATATTTAAGATGAGAAGTTTTACATTTAAATATTTTACAAAGAACATTCTGGGAAGAGCCGGGAGGAAAACTGGACTTCAGAAGTTCTACAAGATGTTTATGTTAACTTACTTGAAGTGATTTAGACGCTACGTAAATCTGCATCTCTCAAATCAAGGCTTTTCCAAATAAAAGATGAACATTTTAAAAGAGAAACTGTTGAGTTAGTCAATAAACTACGACATTAATGCCCGTATTTGATCTGAAATGCAACTCTGTGAAATGTGAAGCAGCAGAAACAGAAACAGAATAAAGAAGCCGCAACTGTTTTTCTTTCTTTTCTTTCTTTCTTTTTAATTCTTTTTATTGAATTTTCACTGGATGCATTAAAACAGTGGGCTCAGGAGATTCACCTCAACACTTAAAAGTAAATAAATAGAATAAATAAATCCGCCCACGTAAGTCACAAGGAGACGAGTTTATTCAGAGAGAAAGATGAGGCTTGGGTTTTACTTTCTAAACGGCGACAACAAAGTTATTACAGTTTACTTGCTGGTACATTTCCATGTTCAGTGAGTTAGTCAGTAAACTACGACATTAATGCCCGTATTTGATCTGAAAAGCAACTCTGTGAAATGTGAAGCAGCAGAAACAGAAACAGAAACAGAAACAGAAACAGGAACAGGAACAGGAAAGACGCCGACATGAGTCTGGATCGCGGTTGTTTTAAGTTTGAACAGGTTTGGTTTTAACGACAGTCACACAGAAATGAGGTTTTATCTGCAGGACGGGTCGTTAACCCGCACGGGCAGGCGTTCAAAAGTAGACGTGCATTTCAGATTCAATAATCTGTAAACTCTGACTTATATATGGAGAATTACTGCAATGGTTATAGTTATACTTTATTTAAATCGGCTTTTAGCGGATTTATTCTTTCTGGTAAACCTTTGTTTTAACCAGCTGTTCTTGTCGTTTTAACCAGGTCTGATGCTCTTATGTTTTAACTTGTTCTTATGTTTGTTTTAGCAGGTCTTTCTAGACCGACTTTTAGGATTTGATGTTATACTTTTAAACTCTTTTAGTTTGTATTTTAACCTCATAGCCATTTTATCCTGCGTTCTTTTAGCTTTTAGCTCCAGAGCTTCCTCATGGGGAAGAGTTTAAAAGAGTTTAAAGAGTTTAAAGAGTTTTAAAGAGTTTTAAAGAGTTTAAAAGAGTTTAAAGAGTTTAAAAGAGTTTTAAAAGAGTTTAAAAGAGTTTTAAAGAGTTTAAAGAGTTTTAAAAGAGTTTAAAAGAGTTTTAAAGAGTTTAAAAGAGTTTAAAGAGTTTAAAAGAGTTTTAAAGAGTTTTAAAGAGTTTAAAGGAGTTTAAAGGAGTTTTAAAAGAGTTTTAAAAGAGTTTAAAAGAGTTTTAAAGGAGTTTTAAAGAGTTTTAAAAGAGTTTAAAGGAGTTTAAAGGAGTTTAAAGGAGTTTTAAAGAGTTTTAAAAGAGTTTAAAAGAGTTTTAAAGGAGTTTTAAAGAGTTTTAAAAGAGTTTAAAGGAGTTTAAAGGAGTTTAAAAAGTTTTAGAGAGTTTAAAGAGTTTAAAGAGTTTTAAAGAGTTTAAAGAGTTTTAAAGAACCGATCCAGTTCAGTTCAACCCAGAACACGTGGTACAAAGAATTCAACATCATCTCACCGGGTCGATGACTGGGTGAATGTTTGACAGGGTATTCTATGACTGGGTGAATGTTTGACAGGTTATTCTATGACTGGGTGAATGTTTGACAGGTTATTCTATGACTGGGTGAATGTTTGACAGGTTATTCTAACGATGACTGGGTGAATGTTTGACAGGTTATTTATGACTGGGTGAATGTTTGACAGGTTATTTATGACTGGGTGAATGTTTGACAGGTTATTTGTGACTGGGTGAATGTTTGACAGGTTATTCTGTGACTGGGTGAATGTTTGACAGGTTATTCTAACGATGACTGGGTGAATGTTTGACAGGTTATTCTATGACTGGGTGAATGTTTGACAGGTTATTCTAACGATGACTGGGTGAATGTTTGACAGGTTATTTATGACTGGGTGAATGTTTGACAGGTTATTTATGACTGGGTGAATGTTTGACAGGTTATTTATGACTGGGTGAATGTTTGACAGGTTATTCTATGACTGGGTGAATGTTTGACAGGTTATTCTATGACTGGGTGAATGTTTGACAGGTTATTCTATGACTGGGTGAATGTTTGACAGGTTATTCTATGACTGGGTGAATGTTTGACAGGTTATTCTAACGATGACTGGGTGAATGTTTGACAGGTTATTCTAACAGTAATGTAGTGATGACTGGGTGAATGTCGTCATCACGCTGGTTTCCGTAGTCGCTGGTTTGATCCAGATCAATGATTCATCACCATGGAAACAGGGATAACCCTGTTAGCTCCCGCATGGAAACGGAATATTCCCAATGTTTCAGTAGCCGCAATCAAAGATCCTCTATACACAAGATAGCGCATTGCCGTTACTGGCAATGGTATGAAATTGTATACACTTCCTGTCTCCTAAGTGGGCGTGGTCGCCCCTCTGACCTCACTTCCGGTCTCCTAAGTGGGCGTGGCCGCCCCTCTCCCCACATCGTTTTGGAACATAAAACACTAGATACAGTACAACTTTCTTCCAAAAATACTTAAATAATAAAAATAACAGTATTATTAAGCAAAGAAGCTAGTTTTATTTTAGTTTTAAACTAATGAGAGCCAAATCTGGCGAGAGTGTGTTGCTCAGACAGAGACAGGTCTCAAACAAAGTTCATTTTCTCCTAATCTGTCGGTCTGAAAGTTTCCATTTTGGTGTCAGAATGTTCTGAAGGTTTGTGGCTTTTGAAAAATGGGTCCCATATTTACTTAGGTTACTATGGGGCGAAGGAATTGGTAATAATCTGTGCTCACGTTAACTTTTCCCATAGGACTCAATAGACTCAGGACCTACTTCCTGTCTCCTAAAGGGGCGGGGCTAGGGAGGAGGCGGGGCAGTCACGTGACACAGATACAGGAACTCGAACCTTAGTGGGCTGTCTCGGTTATAGAACGTCTCTGCCGCAATATTAGCAATAACCAGAATTCTGACTGATGTAAACGTAGTCACAGATTACGTTTACATCAGTCAAACGTTGAGAAATGCAGCACGTTTACGCGTCACCGCGGCAACAGCTGTTGATGATCAGACCAGTTAAAGTCCCAGAAACTTCAGTTTTTACTGCTGAATTGTTTGACTATCTATTTGTATATTGATTTTAGGATTATCAGATAATCTATAGCTAGAACCAAACATCATACTCTTAGTTTTTCATGTATTTAGAATCATTTTATTTGTTTTGATCCAATTATATAATCTGATCTCACAGGACAGAACCTGATTCAGCTCTGAACACGTAATAAACTCTCCCAACGCATTTTGTAATAAACTCTCCCAACGCATTTTGTAATAAACTCTCCCAACGCATTTTGTAATACATTTTACTGCATTATGTAATGTAATGTGAAAATGTACTAACATGGTGCATTATGTAATAACAATTCTAAAGCAGAGTTTATTTGTTTGTTATTGGGCGATATGATTCCAAACTTTTTCCAAACAATTCCACAAAGTTCCCCCTCAGACTGATAAACTCAGGCTTTTAAGAGCAGGACGTAAAACGTAGTTTTCCTTTGGACGATATTTTCCTTCTCTATCTTGAAACGTTTTTTGAATGTTTTCAGGCAGTGTGTTATTTCTTGCTTTGAACCTTATTATTGCTGTTCTAATTTAAGTCCATAAATGTCTGTACTGTAAGGCTGGAGGATTGGTGTGATCTCTGCCCCGTGTTGTGTCTGTCAGGGAGAAGCCGGCGTGGTTTTCTACCTGACCCTGGACGTGGTCGACACCAACTGCAGCGTCCTGAGCAGGAGGGACTGGAAGATCTGTGAGGCCCGAAGCGCCGACCAGATGCCGGTTAGTTCCCCGACATCAGCGACGGCAGCCAGCGCTCTGGCTCTGGAGCTCTTTCAGAAATGTTTGACCTTTTTTTTCCTTTTTTTTCTTCTTTTTTCCTTTTTTCTCTTTTTTTCTCCTTGTTTCTTCTCTTTTTCCTTTTTTTCTTTTTTTTTCCTTTTTTCTATCCGTTTTTAATCTCGACATTTCGACTTTATTCTCAAAATTTCGGCTTTTTTCTCAAAATTTTTACTTTTTTCTCGACATTTCAACTTTTTTCTCAACATTTTAACTTTTTTCTCAACATTTCAACTATTTTCTCGAGATTTTACTTCAACATTAATCTCGACATTTCGACTTTTTTCCCGACATTTCGACTTTTTTCTCGAAGTGCATAATAAACAAAATGAAATGAAATGAAAATCTTCCCTCCAGTTGTAACTAATATAGAAACATGCAGCATGTGTTTCTTCATTCTAATTCTGATGCAAGACTTTCAATTTTTTGCGGCTCCAGACATATTTGTTTTTTGTGTTTTTGGTCCAATACGGCTCTAAAACATTTTGGGTTGCCGACCCCCGACTTACATTCACTTACAATTCTCCTGCAGGGTTTAAGTCGTCCCGTTAGTTTTCACTTGATTGGTCTTAAAGATACTGTAACGATTGATTTTTTTTTTTTAATGTTTGCATTATTCTTGTACGGAAGAGTATTAGGGCCAGGCAGGACAAAAAGAATAATTATATTTTAGAAGAGGAAGATTTTTTTTTTCATTATGCACTTGGAGAAAAAAAAAGTCGAAATTTCGAGATTAATGTTGAAATGTTGAGAAAAAAGGCAAAATTTCGACTTTATTCTTGGAATTGTATTTCAACATTGATCTCGACATTTCAACTTTTTTTTAAAAAAAGTCGAAATGTTGAGATCAAAGTTGAAGTGTCAAGATTAATGTTAGAGTACAATTTCGAGAAAAAAGTCAAAATTTCGTGAATAAAGTTGAAATGTTGAGAAAAAAGGCAAAAATTCGACTTTATTCTTGGAATTGTATTTCAACATTGATCTCAACATTTCTACTTTTTTCGCGACATTTTAACCTTTTTCTCGAAGTGCACAATAAAAAAAAATCTTCCCCTCTCAAATATTTTTCTCCTGCCTGGCCCTGATTCTCTTCCATATTCTTGAGAATGGGTGAGATAGAACTTTTAAAAGTAAAAATAAAATGTAATATTATTTTGAGAACTCAGTGAAAATATCAGCTGTGTCATAACTGCACTTGTTTGTACAGACTTATGGACAATGCAAAGCTGCCATCTACATCAGTAAGGTGCACAGAGTGGTGCGTCTCTACAAGTACGACTGTGTCGTCAGACCAGGTAGGAACCGTCGCATCTAATGAGAATTAATTCAGAAATCAGGAGTTTCTTTGATATCCACGTGAAATACTAATGTAGAATAGCTTGAAGGGAATTAGGACCCTTTGACGTCATAACCTGGTCCATGAGGTTTACTGACCACGAGAAACCAGACTCTTTAATGAGCTGAAATGAATCAGGTGCACCTAGAGGTCCAGAGTGGAGCCACACAGCTGAATACAGAACAAATACTTCTAGTTGTTAAGAGAAGTGAAAAGAAAACGAAAGTTACGACTGTAACTACAGTTCTATTTCGTCCCTTGATGACGCCAGGCGGTGCTGTTAGCACTGGATATCTCCGCTCGCGAGTACAAATAACAACAATGTCACGTCACCGTGACCCCTGTAGCAGTACGGCTGCTAACTAGGGTTGTCCTGATCAAGATTTTTTAACTCCTGATCACTTGAGTTTGAGTTTCTGCCCATCCTGATTTTTCCCGATCCGATCACCTTTTTTGGCTCCAGATACATTTCCGATACTTTTTCCCGATCAGATACATTTTGGTAATGAATTTAAAAAAAAAAGAAAAAAAAAGGACAAAAACTAAATTATCCCAAGTTTCTTTTATTGTCCATTGGAAACAACATGGACATATATTTCAACAAAGCTTATCATAAAAATGTCTTAATATGTATTTTTAATGAACACCCACTGCTTTTCAAGGCTTTAATCAAGACCTGACAAAAGAAAATACTTTTTATATCTTTTCAGTTCAGATTGACTTTGAGTCTTGAAAAGATTTTTAATGTGTTTAAATACTTCCGAATGTGATGATGTGAAATGTTTCTCGCAGTACGATACAAACGTGTGATATATGCACACTGAAGGAGTGTTGTGTTGATCAGTTCCTGCAGGCAGGGTGACGGTGTTGTGTTGATCAGCTCCTGCAGGCAGGGTGACGGTGTTGTGTTGATCAGCTCCTGCAGGCAGGGTGACGGTGTTGTGTTGATCAGTTCCTGCAGGCAGGGTGACGGTGTTGTGTTGATCAGTTCCTGCAGGGTGACGGTGTTGTGTTGATCAGTTCCTGCAGGCAGGGTGACGGTGTTGTGTTGATCAGTTCCTGCAGGGTGACGGTGTTGTGTTGATCAGTTCCTGCAGGCAGGGTGACGGTGTTGTGTTGATCAGTTCCTGCAGGCAGGGTGACGGTGTTGTGTTGATCAGTTCCTGCAGGCAGGGTGACGGTGTTGTGTTGATCAGTTCCTGCAGGCAGGGTGATGGTGTTGTGTTGATCAGTTCCTGGGTGACGGTGTTGTGTTGATCAGTTCCTGCAGGCAGGGTGACGGTGTTGTGTTGATCAGTTCCTGCAGGCCGGGTGACGGTGTTGTGTTGATCAGTTCCTGCAGGCCGGGTGACGGTGTTGTGTTGATCAGTTCCTGCAGGCAGGGTAACGGTGTTGTGTTGATCAGTTCCTGCAGGCAGGGTGACGGTGTTGTGTTGATCAGCTCCTGCAGGCAGGGTGACGGTGTTGTGTTGATCAGCTCCTGCAGGCAGGGTGACGGTGTTGTGTTGATCAGTTCCTGCAGGCAGGGTGACGGTGTTGTGTTGATCAGTTCCTGCAGGGTGACGGTGTTGTGTTGATCAGTTCCTGCAGGCAGGGTGACGGTGTTGTGTTGATCAGTTCCTGCAGGGTGACGGTGTTGTGTTGATCAGTTCCTGCAGGCAGGGTGACGGTGTTGTGTTGATCAGTTCCTGCAGGCAGGGTGACGGTGTTGTGTTGATCAGTTCCTGCAGGCAGGGTGACGGTGTTGTGTTGATCAGTTCCTGCAGGCAGGGTGATGGTGTTGTGTTGATCAGTTCCTGGGTGACGGTGTTGTGTTGATCAGTTCCTGCAGGCAGGGTGACGGTGTTGTGTTGATCAGTTCCTGCAGGCCGGGTGACGGTGTTGTGTTGATCAGTTCCTGCAGGCCGGGTGACGGTGTTGTGTTGATCAGTTCCTGCAGGCAGGGTGACGGTGTTGTGTTGATCAGTTCCTGCAGGCAGGGTGACGGTGTTGTGTTGATCAGTTCCTGCAGGCAGGGTGGCGGCCATCTGCCCCGACTGTTCTCCGCTGATCGGCAGCGACAACGATCAGATCAAGAACACGGTGTCGCTGTCGCTGGGGAAGTTCAACAAGGACAGCGGCCTGAAGAATTACTTCTCTGTGCTGAAGGTCGAACGAGCGACGACTGGGGTACGTTTTCAGATGTTTACCGACGTTTACCGATGATGAGGTTGTTGATGTGGTTGTTGAGGCTTCAGGCCGGCGGTCAGTCCGACTGTTGTTCACGTCCATGTCTTTGTCTCCAGTACGCCATGGGGAATTATTACCACGTGGAGTTCAGCGTCCAGGAGACGTCCTGCCCTGCGACCACCGACGCCCCGGAGAAGTGCACACCGTTGGACTGCGAGTTCGCTGTAAGTCAAGAAAAGTTCTGTTACAACGTGGATAATCATCTATTACTGAAGGTTCTTTTATTCTTTACTCGGTTCTACCCATCAGTTTTATTTTGGAAGAGTATTAAGGCCAGGCAGGAGAAAAATAAAAATAATATTTTAGAGGAGGACATTTTTTTTTCATTATGCATTTCGAGAAAAAAAGTCAAAATGTCGAGAAAGAAGTCGAAATATCAAGATTAATATTGAAGTACAATTTCAAGAAAAAAGTTGAAATGTTGAGAAAAAAGGTGAAATTTTGACTTTATTCTTGAAATTGTATTTCAACATGAATCTCGACATTTTGACTTTTTTCTCGACATTTCAACTTTTTTCTCGAAGTGCACAATAAAAAGAATCTTCCCCTTTCAAATATTTTTTCTCCTGCACGGCCCTAATTGCCTTCCGTAGTTTTATACCTTCTCAGTTTCTGTCATGATCTGTCACGGTGCACACTCACTCCAAAATTTACAGAACTAGGTCATTTACAAACCTTACAAATCTTGTAGAAACCTTACAAATCTTGCTTAGAAAGCTAAGATTCTTGTGATTCCAGCAATATAAACCATTTCAGGTTATAATCATAGCAGCTGGTACAAATCCACACGACAAACAAACAAAGAAAGATTTGCGCAGATGACGCAACTTCCCCTTTGAGGCTTCTGGAACAGTCCAGGACAAAAAATATTCCCACAAAAATCATCTGATTACACTCAGAAAAGGTCCACTAGATCCAGTAAAGTATTTAGTCCAAAATACATTATTATACCAGTAAATATCCACAAATACATGATTATACCAGTAAATATCCACAAATACATGATTATACCAGTAAATATCCACAAACAGCCGCTCTTCATCTCCACCATCGTCGGAGAAGCACATGTTATGTTTACACGTCTGTAACTCCTCCGTCCTGCACGTTTTCAGACGGAGACCGCAATGCTAAAATGGAGCGTACACTCTACATTGATTGTCAGCTCATCCGGCCATACAAGAGCTTCCTGTCCCCTCATGTGTTGGGGCGGGACGAGCACGTCCGGCTTTTGTCATGAGAAAAACGTAGGCCATTGCAGCGTTCGCCCAGAAGATGGAGCAATTGTAGAGCAAACACAACGATATAGATCTGTACGTTGTATCTTCAACGGTTCAAAAGTTATGCCCATGGGACATAATTGTTATAATAAAACTCAGACATAGTCTTACAAAAACATGTGTAAAATACTCATTTTTTGTGGTATTGTTATCAAATTTGAACTTGCACTAGATAAGGCTTCAGGCTGTGTTTCAGTGTGTTTTAAAACCAATAAATCACAGATTCATCTGCAACATCTGGTTACAAAACAAATAAAAACCTTCTATTTCAGTGTGTTCAAACTGAGATTAGTGAATTCTAGTAGCAGTTACAGATTCTGACAGTTGGGGGAAAAACTTCAGAGTGTTACCTTTCAAAAGAACCAGAACCAGAACCATGAACTTCACACGGTTCCAGAAAAGCTTTCAATTTACTTTGGGTTTAACTTGGATAGGCGTTTTGGGCGACTTTTACAGGAGTGGGAACAAGTTTGTGATTCTATTGTGATTCTGTTGAACTCAGAAAAGCCACTAACGCAGCTGTTACCGCCCCTTCTTCTCCTCTCTGTCTCTCCTCAGCACAAGGGCTTCTGCAAGGCCTCGCTCTACAACCTTCCCACCGGAGACGAGGACATCAGCGTGGAGTGTGAGATCTTTGAGCCCGAGGTGAGACTCACAAAGACCTTTCTGCACCCTATGTCTTCTTTTAAAGGCAAAAAGTCAAATACATGAAAGACAAAGCCTTTGAAAGAGGTGTATTAAAGAAAATGTTGCATGACTTAAAGGGTATTAACAAGCTGAAACAATCAAAACAGTAGCAGGGATTGTGTGTTTGACTGAAAACTCCCCTGGAAAGCTGCAAATTGCTCTTATAAAGTTTTCCTTTTGCAAATATTGGCAGCATCAATAAATACAAAAATTAGCATTACCATTACATCACAAGGATTGCAACCTTTAGTCAGAGACCAAAACAACATGAACGAATATTATATTTACAGTGAAGCCTGTGTCAGAATAAACGGCTATTTTAATACTCTGGCGAGACTCGTGCATCATCAGCATAAGTGATGGTGCGGATAGAGTCTCTACAGACAAAGCAAGGTCATTTTAAATTTCTATATTATATATATAAACAATAAGGGCCTGATTTACTAAGATCCTAAATAAAGAGTACTAAATTGCGTGTGCACTGAAAAAGTTTGCACGTGCTGTTGTTGTGTGGTTTGCGGGTGATCAACTAAGAATGCTTGCGCAATTGATAACAGGTGCAAACAGCAGTATTTAAATGAGGTGTTGCGTGTCTTACGGTTTGCGCCATGGAGAGTCTGGATGGAAAGCAGGATAGTGGCAAGCGCAAAATGAAATTTGACGAGTTGGAGTTAGAGATATTAGTGGAAGAGGCAAATAAACACATTCATGAACTACAGCAAAGAAATTTAAACATTACCAAAAGAAACGCAATATGGGAGAAAATCTGCGATAGAATAAATGCAGTTGGTAAGACAAAAAGAACGGCAGATGAGGTTAAAAGAAGGTGGCAAGATATAAGGCGAAGAACTAAAGAAAAAGTGGCCTTTAATAAAACTTGTGCAACCATTTTTAAAATAGCATGCAGCAGAATAAAGACTCTCTCTCTGCGTATTCTTTGATTTTGGATGTCGCCTCCTTGCCACAATAACAGCAGCAGCAGATTAGCACCTTCCTTTCCAACGTATTAAATACAGACGCAATCACAATACGCGCAATTACTTTCAGGCTTGGTAAATCTCATTGCGCGTGGTAAATGGAGCAATTTGCATCTTCCCCTCCCAGTATTTAGGATTTCTGGCGGGTACGCCCCATATTGATTATTCATCAGGGCAAAAGTACTAACTGAATTGCGTGAGCAATTTTGCTCATTTCAGAGACGCAGTCCTCTTTGCACGCTGTTAGTAGATCAGCTGGCACTTTGGTTTGCGGGTGATGTCAAGTTTGCACACGTTTTAACACACGCAAACCTTTAGTAAATCGGGCCCAAAGTGTATAAGAAAGCAGTTTGAATGAAACAACAGTCGACTTGTTCAGAGTTATGACGATCTACAAGCTGCTGTCAGTGCAGACCTGGGGCCTCATAGACAAAGAGTGTGTGGATTTCAACGTGAATCCGTGCGTGGAATTCTTGCGTACGCAAAAAAAAATTCAGATGTTCAAAACTGTGCGTACGCCCAAATCCACGCAGGTTTCTTTGAACATCACAATCAGCGTGGATTTGAGCGCACATGCAGGAGCACAACACTCCGCCCTGTCTCCTCCCTCAAAAACGTACATTTGAATATGATAATGAAGGGAAACACACAACGAGCACACAAGCCTTGGAGATCTGTAAGAGAAAAAACAATCAGACACGAGAACAAGACACAAGCAGCAACCATTTCAGGTCCCTGAGACTGAATAAGTAATGAACTTAGGCCACGTTTCCACAGAGCTGGTATTTACAAAAACAGATATTTCCCCCTCTACGTTTATAAAAATGCCATCATTTCCAGGATCCTGCATAAATATCTGTTAAGGTGCTATGAGCAGCCAAACCTACAGGGGGCAGTGTAACGAGAAGATAAAGTCATGCTAGCCAATCAGAATCCTGGAAAAAAACATCAACAAATGACACGAGTAACTTCCAGTTACTTCCAAGATGAACCAGAGTCTTTGGTTTGGAGTGACAGAGAAGTGGAGTTACTTTTAAGTGTGACGTTAGAATATAAAACAGGTAAAATACTAGAAAATATTGACGGTTACAAACTAATTGTAACCACAGGTGTCACTCATGACGCTGGTGACGTTTCTGTCTCATAATGTGACGTTCTGAAGAATAAATGTCCGTTTCTCTCCGTTTACAAGCAAACGTGAAGACGGAGGTTTTAAAAATCTACACTTTGGCCGGAGTTTTCAGAAATGATCATTTTTGGTGACGTTTTCGTGTAAACGAACGGCCAAAACGCATGAAAACACCACCGTTTTTGCTCCATGGAAATGGGGCCTTAAATGCAGGTTTTGCAGATCGCAGGACGTTTACTAACCAGGAGGTTTTCTTGTGTGGTTCAGGCTGCGGAGAAGGAGAAGAAGCTCCACCTGCTGGGCGGAGAGACGGACCACAGCCACAACGACACGGGCGCCGCCGCCCAGGACCAGACCCACGACCACGTGCACGACCACACCAAGGGCCACGCCCACCACGACCAGAAGCACGCCGAGGGCGGCGAGCACCACCACACCCACGACCACGCCGCCGGCGGCGCCCACCGCCACGCCCACGACCACTCCCACGACCACGGCCACGGCCACGACCACGTGCACGCCCACCACGCCAAGGCGCACGACCACAGCCAGGACCCGCCCAACCACCACCACGACTACAAGCACCCCGAGGGCGACACCCACCACCACGACCACGAGCTGGCGCTGGACCACGACCACAAGCACGCCCACCTGCACGAGCACGAGCACCACCACCACCACCACAAGCACGAGCACGAGGGCGACGCCCACCACGACCCCCAGGGCTCCTGGCGCTCCCTGCCCTCCCTGGACCAGCCCATGACCATGCCCTCCTTCCCCGACGCCCCGGCCGGCCCCGAGGCGGGGGTCACCCTGCCGCTCAAGCCCGACCCCCAGATCCCCGGGGTGACCCAACCCTCCATCCAGGCCTTCCCCGCCGCCGTGTCCGCCCAGTGTCCCGCCCCGGCGCTCCGGGAGGACGCGTCCCTGGTGGAGACCCTCTTCACCGAGGACCCCATGTTCAAGGCCCCCGCCTGAGGATCCGCCTGAGGATCTGGCTGAGGATCCGGCTGAGGATCCGGCTGAACCGCAGACACAGACTGACACGAAAAAACAACCCACGCTGATTTCAAATGTGAAGAAAACACTACCGCTACCCGACTCCTTCCTGGAGACACAAATGTCACGTTTTCAATCATTCAATAACAGCAGATCATTCTAAAAGGAAGTTCCTCACGGTTTCTTCTGGTTGTTGCAACTTGTTCATGAATAATAAAAGAATAGAACCACTAAACTGCTCATTTATCAAGTGTTTCACAGCATCACGCCCACATTTACATTCACAAGCTGCATATCTTTGTACTCCAGGGTCCATTACATTAGGAAAGAGTATCATGGCCATGCAGGAGAAAAATAAAAATAATATTTTAGAGGAGGAAGATTTTTTTTTCATTATGCACTTTGATTTGTTGTTCAGAGTTTGCTCCCGTAGTCGTCACTAACCTTGTGAGAACTGGGGGGAATTTAGAGGAAAATACTGATAGGGAGGACGGCGGGAAAGAGGTGTGAAATACGGTAGTTTGACAGGTCTGGTCCATTATGGTGAGGAAACCCTGAAACACAGCTGAGCATGAACTCTGATCTTTCCTGCACCAGCACAGACGTCAAAAGAAGTCAAACAGCCAGAAAAAGAAAGAAGACAGACTAAGAACGTTTCACAAGCTTGATATGGAAAAGAGAAGATCAGGGACCGTTACGTCGCCCAGATCGGCATCACCGGGGCCCCGCCCTGGAGCCAGGCCTGGGGTTGGGGCTCGTAGGCGAGCGCCTGGTGGCCGGGTCTTTGCCCGTGGGACCCGGCCGGGCTCAGCCCGAAACGGCGACGTGGGCCCACCTTCCTGTAGGCCCACCACCCGCAGGAAGGACCATGAAAGGCCGGTGCAATGTGGGCTGGGTAGCAGTCGTGGCCTCGACGACCCAATCCCTTGACCAAAACCCTCACAGTGGGGACATGGAATGTCACCTCGCTGGGGGGGAAGGAGCCGGAGCTTGTGGGGGAGGTTGAGAGATACCGGCTAGAGATAGTCGGGCTCACCTCCACATTTAGTTTGGGCTCTGGAACCAGCTCCTTGAAAGGTTCTGGACTCTCCAGGACTGGAACCAGCTCCTTGAAAGGTTCTGGACCCTCCAGGACTGGAACCCAGCTCCTTGAAGGGGGCTGGACCCTCCACTACTATGGAGTTGCCCAGGGTGAGAGGCGGCGGGCTGGTGTGGGCTTGGTTATAGCCCCTCAGCTCAGCCGCCATGTGTTGGAGTTCACCCCGGTGAACGAGAGGGTCGCTTCCCTGCGCCTTCGGGTCGGGGATAGGTCTCTCACTGTTGTTTGTGCCTACGGGCCGAACAGCAGTGGGGAGTACCCGGCCTTTTTGGAGTCCCTGGGAGGAGTACTGGATAGTGCTCCAACTGGGGACTCCATGGTTCTACTGGGAGGAGTACTGGATAGTGCTCCAACTGGAGACTCCATGGTTCTACTGGGAGGAGTACTGGATAGTGCTCCAAATGGAGACTCCATTGTTCTACTGGGAGGAGTACTGGATAGTGCTCCAACTGGGGACTCCATGGTTCTACTGGGAGGAGTACTGGATAGTGCTCCAACTGGGAGGAGTACTGGATAGTGCTCCAACTGGGAGGAGTACTGGATAGTGCTCCAACTGGGAGGAGTACTGGATAGTGCTCCAACTGGGAGGAGTACTGGATAGTGCTCCAACTGGGAGGAGTACTGGATAGTGCTCCAACTGGGGACTCCATGGTTCTACTAGGAGGAGTACTGGATAGTGCTCCAACTGGGGACTCCATGGTTCTACTGGGAGGAGTACTGGATAGTGCTCCAACTGGAGACTCCATGGTTCTACTGGGAGGAGTACTGGATAGTGCTCCAACTGGGAGGAGTACTGGATAGTGCTCCAACTGGGGACTCCATGGTTCTACTGGGAGGAGTACTGGATAGTGCTCCAACTGGAGACTCCATGGTTCTACTGGGAGGAGTACTGGATAGTGCTCCAACTGGGAGGAGTACTGGATAGTGCTCCAACTGGGGACTCCATTGTTCTACTGGGAGGAGTACTGGATAGTGCTCCAACTGGAGACTCCATGGTTCTACTGGGAGGAGTACTGGATAGTGCTCCAACTGGGGACTCCATGGTTCTACTGGGAGGAGTACTGGATAGTGCTCCAACTGGGAGGAGTACTGGATAGTGCTCCAACTGGGGACTCCATGGTTCTACTGGGAGGAGTACTGGATAGTGCTCCAACGGGGGACTCCATGGTTCTACTGGGAGGAGTACTGGATAGTGCTCCAACTGGAGACTCCATGGTTCTACTGGGAGGAGTACTGGATAGTGCTCCAACTGGGGACTCCATGGTTCTACTGGGAGGAGTACTGGATAGTGCTCCAACTGGGAGGAGTACTGGATAGTGCTCCAACTGGGAGGAGTACTGGATAGTGCTCCAACTGGGGACTCCATGGTTCTACTGGGAGGAGTACTGGATAGTGCTCCAACTAGGGACTCCATGGTTTTACTGGGAGGAGTACTGGATAGTGCTCCAACTAGGGACTCCATGGTTCTACTGGGAGGAGTACTGGATAGTGCTCCAACTGGGGACTCCATGGTTCTACTGGGAGGAGTACTGGATAGTGCTCCAACTGGGGACTCCATGGTTTTACTGGGGGACTTCAACGCTCACGTGGGTAATGACAGTGATACCTGGAGAGGCGTGATTGGGAGGAACGGCCTCCCCGATCTAAACCCGAGCGGTGTTTTCTTGTTGGACTTCTGTGCTAGTCACAGTTTGTCCATAACGAACACCATGTTCAGGCATGAGGGTGTCCATCAGTGTCTCTGTGGCGTAATTGGTTAGCGCGTTTGGCTGTTAACCGAAAGGTTGGTGGTTCAAGCCCACCCAGGGACGAGGGAACATGTGAGTTTGGATCCAAGTTTAGCATCAAAATACTGATGTAAAAACAGCTGAACCTCTAAAATAATATCTGAACTTTTACTGGTGGAATCAGCTACACAGAGCTGACTGATCTTATCACCAGCTTTGGCTGCAATCCTGTTTAGTTACAAAAGTGAAAAACAAACTTCTCCAAATATTGATCCATTTAGAAACGGTCACTTACAGTAAGAGTTGCATAAAACAGCAGGAGACAAACATGCACAACCAATAAATGCAGTTGTGCTTTAATTAAGGAACATGCACAATTCTCACCGTATGAGCCATTTTATTAAATAAAAGGTTTGATTCTCAACTAAAAAAGCTTCTGAACACAGAATCAGTCAGTGGCTGAATAATGATGTCCTGCAAAAGGAAAACTGATTGGGAAGTCGTGTCAGTGTTTTTGATCAGGGACCTTGACGTCGGTGTGAACGTATCTTATCTTTAGTAATACTTATCCTTTAGATCAGTATTTCTGGGCTCTCAGGCAACACTGGCCTGTCTGTTTTAGTTGCTTACCTGTCTCAACACACCCGGCCCAAATAAATGAGTCTTTATTAGACTTTATTAGACTCAAGTGAGCCGTTCATTTCACTTCTTTTTTGATTAAATGATAAAGACACAAATGTCCTACGTATAACATGGCACTAACATCGCAGTTACACGTCTTTCAGAACACGTAACTGAACATCCTGCTCCTCCTTTGGAAAGTACATTTAATCCCATATATTTACACAAAGTCTTCACTTTTTGGCAGAAATAGCTCTTCTCTCGTTACATCGATCCATCTCTGATTTGTTGTTCAGAGTTTTCTCCCGTAGTCGTCACTAACCTCGCGAGAACTGGGGGAAATTTACAGGAAAATACTGATAGGGAGGACGGTGGGGAAGAGGTGTGAAATACGGTAGTTTGACAGGTCTGGTCCATTACGGTGAGGAAACCCTGAAACACAGCTGGGCATGAACTCTGACCTTTCCTGCACCAGCACAGACGTCAGAGTCGGAGCACAGACGTCACAAGAAGTCACAGCCAGAAAAAGAAACAATATTGTGCAGAAAACTCCATGAATCCTCTAAATGTGTTCCCTGGCCAGCTCGGGAGTTGTTTCAAAGCTGCACAAGAATGTATAATGGATCAATTTCTTTTTTTGACGACATATACACTGTAAAAAGAATAAAACATGCCCCGTTTTTGCATCCAAAATATTTGACTTCACAGAATCTAAATTGAGTCGTTGAGCTGATTCTTTTACGTTGATGTGCGTTAATCTGGTCCTGTTTACACGTGCAGCCTTTGGGAAGTCGTATCCAGAACCACAGCATCCGTTTCCATCACTATGCTGACGATACGCCGCTGTATATGTTTATGAAGCCAGAAGAAACAGAACCGTTCTGAAACACCTCAGGAAGGACTAGACGGTGTTGTGACGTCTCCAGTACAACTGGGAGGAACTTGGACTTATTCGGATCAGGATTTGTGGTTGAAACAGCAGATTAATCAGGTTTGTGAAACAGCGTTTTTCCATCTCCGTGATATCAAAGACCAGGAACTTCCTCTGATTCTAAAACACTAATTCAGGCGTTTGTATCTTCTAGACTGGATTACTGTAATGTTTCATTAGCAGGATGTCCCAGTAATTCATGAATATCCTCCAGCTAACAGGAACCAGCAGAGAGACCACGTCTTTCTGGCGTTTTCCTCCCTCCATTGGTCCCCGTAAAACCCAGGATCCAGTTCAGAGTTCTGGTTCTGGTTCTGGTTCTGGTTCTGGTTCTGGTTCTGGTTCTGGTTCTGGTTCTGGTCCTGGTTCTGGTCCTGGTCCTGGTTCTGGTCCTGGTTCTGGTTCTGGTCCTGGTTCTGGTTCTGGTTCTGGTTCAGATTCAGATTCTGGTTCTGGCTCTGGTTCTGGTTCTGGTTCTGGTTCTGGTTCTGGTCCTGGTTCTGGTTCTGGTCCTGGTCCTGGTTCAGATTCAGATTCTGGTTCTGGTTCTGGTCCTGGTCCTGGTTCAGATTCAGATTCTGGTTCTGGTTCTGGTTCTGGTCCTGGTTCTGGTTCTGGTTCAGGTTCTGGTTCTGGTTCTGGTTCTGGTTCTGGTTCTGGCTCTGGTTCTGGTCCTGGTTCTGGTTCTGATTCAGATTCTGGTTCAGGTTCTGGTTCTGGTTCTGGTTCTGGTTCTGGTTCAGGTTCTGGTCCTGGTTCAGGTTCTGGTTCTGGTTCTGGTTCTGATTCAGATTCTGGTTCAGGTTCTGGTTCTGGTTCTGGTTCTGGTTCAGGTTCTGGTTCTGGTTCTGGTCCTGGTTCAGGTTCTGGTTCTGGTTCTGGTTCTGATTCAGATTCTGGTTCAGGTTCTGGTTCTGGTTCTGGTTCTGGTTCAGGTTCTGGTTCTGGTTCTGGTCCTGGTTCAGGTTCTGGTTCTGGTCCTGGTTCTGGTTCTGGTTCAGATTCTGGTTCTGGTTCTGGTTCTGGTTCTGGTTCTGGTTCTGGTTCAGGTTCTGGTTCTGGTTCTGGTTCAGGTTCTGGTTCTGGTTCTGGTTCAGATTCAGATTCTGGTTCTGGTTCTGGTTCTGGTTCAGATTCAGATTCAGATTCTGGTTCTGGTTCTGGTTCTGGTCCTGGTTCTGGTTCTGGTTCTGGTTCTGGTCCTGGTTCTGGTCCTGGTCCTGGTTCTGGTCCTGGTTCTGGTTCTGGTCCTGGTTCTGGTTCTGGTTCTGGTTCAGATTCAGATTCTGGTTCTGGCTCTGGTTCTGGTTCTGGTTCTGGTTCTGGTTCTGGTCCTGGTTCTGGTTCTGGTCCTGGTCCTGGTTCAGATTCAGATTCTGGTTCGGGTTCTGGTTCTGGTCCTGGTTCTGGTTCTGGTCCTGGTTCTGGTTCTGGTCCTGGTCCTGGTTCAGATTCAGATTCTGGTTCGGGTTCTGGTTCTGGTCCTGGTTCTGGTTCTGGTTCTGGTCCTGGTTCTGGTTCTGGTTCTGGTTCAGATTCAGATTCTGGTTCTGGCTCTGGTTCTGGTTCTGGTTCTGGTTCTGGTTCTGGTCCTGGTTCTGGTTCTGGTCCTGGTCCTGGTTCAGATTCAGATTCTGGTTCGGGTTCTGGTTCTGGTCCTGGTTCTGGTTCTGGTCCTGGTTCTGGTTCTGGTCCTGGTTCTGGTTCTGGTTCTGGTCCTGGTTCTGGTTCTGGTCCTGGTCCTGGTTCAGATTCAGATTCTGGTTCTGGTTCAGGTTCTGGTCCTGGTTCAGGTTCTGGTCCTGGTTCTGGTTCAGATTCAGATTCTGGTTCTGGTTCTGGTCCTGGTTCTGGTTCTGGTCCTGGTTCTGGTTCTGATTCAGATTCTGGTTCAGGTTCTGGTTCTGGTTCTGGTTCTGGTTCTGGTTCAGGTTCTGGTCCTGGTTCAGGTTCTGGTTCTGGTTCTGGTTCTGATTCAGATTCTGGTTCAGGTTCTGGTTCTGGTTCTGGTTCTGGTTCAGGTTCTGGTTCTGGTTCTGGTCCTGGTTCAGGTTCTGGTTCTGGTCCTGGTTCTGGTTCTGGTTCAGATTCTGGTTCAGGTTCTGGTTCTGGTTCTGGTTCTGGTTCTGATTCAGATTCTGGTTCAGGTTCTGGTTCTGGTTCTGGTTCTGGTTCTGGTTCAGGTTCTGGTCCTGGTTCAGGTTCTGGTTCTGATTCAGATTCTGGTTCAGGTTCTGGTTCTGGTTCTGGTTCTGGTTCAGGTTCTGGTTCTGGTTCTGGTCCTGGTTCAGGTTCTGGTTCTGGTCCTGGTTCTGGTTCTGGTTCAGATTCTGGTTCTGGTTCTGGTTCTGGTTCTGGTTCTGGTTCTGGTTCAGGTTCTGGTTCTGGTTCTGGTTCAGGTTCTGGTTCTGGTTCTGGTTCAGATTCAGATTCTGGTTCTGGTTCTGGTTCTGGTTCTGGTTCAGATTCAGATTCTGGTTCTGGTTCTGGTTCTGGTTCTGGTTCTGGTTCTGGTTCTGGTTCTGGTTCAGATTCAGATTCAGATTCTGGTTCTGGTTCTGGTTCTGGTTCTGGTCCTGGTCCTGGTTCTGGTTCTGGTTCTGGTTCTGGTTCTGGTTCTGGTTCTGGTTCAGACGACTTTATGAATCCCTTTGGGAGGTTTCCTCGGGGAAACTGATTCTCCATCTCACTCACACAACACTGTCATTTACAAATCAAACAGCCCAAAAGCCAAACACCCGTATAAAGATAAAAGGATAAGAAAAATGAAAAATAAAGATTCAAATTAAAATTGAAATAAAAATAAAAGAAATAGGTAAAAACAAAATAAAAAATAGAAAAATAAAAATAAAATAGAATAATTAAATAACATGGAAAGTTAAAAATACAAAAATTAAAAATAGAAAAAATAAAATAAAAAATAGAAAAATAGAAATAGAATAAAAAATGAAATAGAAGGTGTATAAAGTTCTGAACGTCCAAACTCCTGGGGCCTCATTTATCAACCGTTCGTACGCACAGATCTGTGCGTAAAGCGTGCGTACGAGCATTCCCACGTAAAGTAAGGAATTTATCAACATGTACCTGTGCGCAGGAACGCGTGTAAATGTAAGCACAACTCCGACCATGCGTACACACAAAACCTAGTGGTAGAACAGTGAAACTACAACCCTAGTGGTAGAACAGTGACACTACAACCCTAGTGGTAGAACAGTGACACTACAACCCTAGTGGTAGAACAGTGACACTACAACCCTAGTGGTAGAACAGTGACACTACAACCCTAGTGGTAGAACAGTGACACTACAACCCTAGTGGTAGAACAGTGAAACTACAACCCTAGTGGTAGAACAGTGACACTACAACCCTAGTGGTAGAACAGTGACACTACAACCCTAGTGGTAGAACAGTGACACTACAACCCTAGTGGTAGAACAGTGACACTACAACCCTAGTGGTAGAACAGTGAAACTACAACCCTAGTGGTAGAACAGTGACACTACAACCCTAGTGGTAGAACAGTGACACTACAAACCTAGTGGTAGAACAGTGAAACTACAAATAGAACCCATTAAAAGAGTCACAGTGTTCAGCGATCTCAAACTTCACACATGTTCCCCGTTTCCTCCAATTAATAAAAATTCTCCATTAGTAATTTAGACATTTTGAATAATTGGTGTGACAAGCTATAAAAGACAGCTTTGGCAGGACGAGCTGAAAAGAAAATACAAGTACCATGGCTTACTTAGAACTGTCCGCTCTTTGAAAACGCGCTCCCTGTGGGGCGCGTTTTCAATCTGCTGATCTGTTCAGTGAGAGACTGAGCGGCTTCTCAGCAGGAACCGCTTCCCCAAAAACATTCTGATGGATCTATGCCGTGATTTACAACCTACTGTGTGTTGGAGCGAGAGACAAAACAAACCAAATCCATCCTAGTCACATCCAGCTCCGTCCACCCTGGGATTTTTGTCCACCGGAACATTTCAGAGAGAGATTGGAGATATGTGCAGCATTACGCAGCAGAATCATGCCGGCAGTGTTGGATGCAATAATTTCTCTGGCCCTAATTTACACCCAGTTTCCATACACACATCACCAACAAGTCGAAATTAAAAGAGGATTTCACGCCATCGCTGGATTCCCAAACATAATTGGAGCTATAGATTGCACCCACATCGCCATAAAAACACCATCACATAATGAATTCAGTTAGGTGGACATGAAAGGATTTCATTCAATCAATGCACAAATAATCTGTGATGCAACTGTCTCTGTTGCCCGTCGTTGCCCGGTGGCCTGCAGGAATGCAACACTCATTTATTCTGCAGAACAGCTCGGTTGGTGTTTGCACCTCCAAGCAGGAGCTGTTGACTCCAACCAAATCTTAATTTATGGATAATCTTCCAAGGAATATATCAAACATGGTCAACATAATTATTTTACTGGTAAATATCACATACATAAATGCAAATGGAATAACAGCAAACCCTCCATTGTACATCTGAAAAATGAATGTAAACTGTACTTAGCTTCTCTTAAACTAATGTTGCCAAAAGCTTATATGAAACGATGTCTTTGTTTCTTAATTTTTACCCCCCCAATGTTGAATATCGTTTCATTTGCCTTTTGTTGTAAACCGTACAGAATTTTGTTCAATAAAGTTTGAAAAAAAAAGGCAACCTCCAAGCGGGAGCTGTTGCTGCTTCATATATGGTCATTATTAAAGGGATTGCTGCTTCATATATGGTCATTAATAAAGGGATTGTTGCTCCATATATGGTCATTATTAAAGGGATTGCTGCTTCATATATGGTCATTAATAAAGGGATCGTTGCTCCATATATGGTCATTATTAAAGGGATTGTTGCTCCATATATGGTCATTATTAAAGGGATTGTTGCTCCATATATGGTCATTAATAAAGGGATTGTTGCTCCATATATGGTCATTATTAAAGGGATTGTTGCTCCATATATGGTCATTATTAAAGGGATTGTTGCTCCATATATGGTCATTATTAAAGGGATTGTTGCTCCATATATGGTCATTATTAAAGGGATTGTTGCTCCATATATGGTCATTATTAAAGGGATTGTTGCTCCATATATGGTCATTAATAAAGGGATTGTTGCTCCATATATGGTCATTATTAAAGGGATTGTTGCTCCATATATGGTCATTATTAAAGGGATTGTTGCTCCATATATGGTCATTATTAAAGGGATTGTTGCTCCATATATGGTCATTATTAAAGGGATTGTTGCTCCATATATGGTCATTAATAAAGGGATTGTTGCTCCATATATGGTCATTATTAAAGGGATTGTTGCTCCATATATGGTCATTATTAAAGGGATTGTTGCTCCATATATGGTCATTATTAAAGGGATTGTTGCTCCATATATGGTCATTATTAAAGGGATTGTTGCTCCATATATGGTCATTATTAAAGGGATTGTTGCTCCATATATGGTCATTATTAAAGGGATTGTTGCTACCATATATGGTCATTATTAAAGGGATTGTTGCTCCATATATGGTCATTATTAAAGGGATTGTTGCTACCATATATGGTCATTATTAAAGGGATTGTTGCTACCATATATGGTCATTATTAAAGGGATTGTTGCTCCATATATGGTCATTATTAGTAGTAGTAGTAAACCTTTATTTTACCAGGCAAGAATTGCTAAGAATACATTCTTATTTAAGGCAATGGCCTGGTAGGAGGTGAAAGACCTCCTAAGGGGAAGGGAGAAGGGGAGTAACATTAAGATATACAGTAGACAATAAAAGCACATACAACAACAGTGACACAACAGAAAAGGAATAAATGAGACTGTAACAAAACAACAGCCGCTAGTCAGGTTAGTGAGGTGACAGGATCAGAGAGAGCTTTGGCTGGGACAGCTGCAGGTACTTTATGGATTTAGTTATGACATTTTTGAAGGAGTTGACAGAGGTAAGAGTTTGTAACTGTAAGGAAAAACGTACGAAGAAACGCACGAAAAAACGTACGAAAAAAAAGTACGAAAAAACGTAGGAAAAAACGTAGGAAAAAACGCACGAAAAAACGTACGAAAAAAACGTACAAAAAAACGTATGAAAAAACGTACGAAAGTGTAACTGTAAGGAAAAACGTACGAAGAAACGCACGAAAAAACGTACAAAAAAAACGTACGAAAAAAAGGTACGAAAAAACGTATGAAAAAACGTACGAAAAAACGTATGAAAAAACGCACGAAAAAACGTACGAAAAAACGCACGAAAAATCGTATGAAAAACATACGAAAAAACGTACGAAAAAACGTATGAAAAAACGCACAAAAAACCTACGAAAAAACGCACGAAAAATCGTACGAAACCATAAATGAGACAGTAACAAAACAACAGCAGTACCAGACGGTGTTAGTGAGGTTAGTGAGGTGACAGGGTCAGAGAGAGCTTTGGCTGGGACAGCTGCAGGTAAACTTTATGGATTTAGTTATGACATGTTTGAAGGAGTTGACAGAGGTAAGAGTTTGTAACTGTAAGGATTTTTGGAGTTGATTCCAGCTGTCGGCAGCAGCAACCTGGAAGGAGGAACGGCCCAGGGAAGAGTGCGACCGTGGGGCATTTAACAGGATGAGAGGGGCAGAACGGGTGTTGTGTATAGGGGGAGGGCGCAGATGCAGAAGCTGTGTTAGGTAGGGAGGAGTAAGACCTAGCAGGGTTTTGAATACCAGCATCAGCCAGTGCATGTTGCGCCTGGTTTCCAGGGTGTAGAGGTCACAGTGATGGGTCCTGTATGGGGCGTTGGTAGCAAATCGAATGGCGGAGTGGTAGAGAACGTTGAGCCGTTCAAGTGCTCCTTTGCAGGCAGATCTATATATGACGTCACCGTAATCAAAAAGTGGAAGCACAGTGAGCTGGACCAAGGAGCGTTTGGCAGTGGCAGTGAACGAGGAGCGGTTACGGTAAAGAAAGCTGAGCCTGGCCTTCACTTTTGACTGCAGAGAGGATAAGTGCTCAGTGAATGACAGGCTGCTATCTATCCAGACTCCCAGATATTTATAAGAGGATACCAGGTCAAGTTTATGGTCGTCAGCAGCCAGAATGGTACCATCTTGGACAGCGTGCTTACGACCAAACCACATGACCTTGGTTTTGCTGGAGTTTATGGATAGGCCGAGGGCAGAGAAACCAGACTGTACGGCTTGGAAGCTCTGTTGGAGTGTTTCCAGGGCGATTGCAGGGGAGGGACCGGTGGCATAGAGCACTGTGTCGTCGGCATACAAGTGAATAGATGAGTTGGCAGCTGATTTAACTATATCATTTATGTAAATTGAGAATAATAATAATAATAATAATAATAATAATAAATTTTATTTGTAGAGCACTTTTCATGTATAATCTCAAAGTGCATTACATAAACAAGGGAAAGTCAGGGCACATAAAAGACGAGAGGTAAAAAAAAGCATAAAAATAGTAAAAAACATCTAAGAAAGACCAGGGAAAGCCTTCCTGAACAGGAAAGTTTTAAGCCCCTTTTTGAAGGAGTCCACAGACTGGGGTTGACGGAGGTGTTCAGGGAGGGAGTTCCAGATGTGGGGGGCAGCAGAGCAGAAAGCTCGGTCTCCCATGGAGCGGAGTCGTGTGCGGGGCTGATAGAGGAGGTTGGTCTTTTGTGAGCGGAGGTTCCGGGTGGATGAGTGAGGGGTCAGGAGGTCTTTGAGGTATTTAGGGGCAGTGCTGTAGATGCAGAGGTGGGTGATGAGGGCGATCTTGAATTGGATTCTTGCGGTTATGGGAAGCCAGTGGAGTTTCTGGAGAGTAGGGGTGATATGGTCGTATTTGCAGGTTCTCATCAGAGTTCGGGCGGCACAGTTCTGAATGAGTTGGAGTTTCCGAAGGTGTTTGTTGGGGATACCGATGAGCAGGCTGTTGCAGTAGTCAAGCCTGGAGGAGATAAGAGCGTGGACGAGTTTTTCTGCATCAGGGAAAGTGAGGAAGGGGCGGAGTTTGGATAGGTTCTTTATGTGGAAGAAGCAGGTTTTGTACAGATGTTTGATGTGGTTTATGAAGGTGAGTTGTGGGTCCAGCTTCACACCGAGGTTTGTAACAGAGGTGGAGAGGGGGATGTCTTGACCGGAGAAGGAGATGGTGGTTATGGGTGATGACTGGACCTGGTGAGGGGTGCCAATTTGTATGGCTTCGGTTTTGGAACTGTTGAGTTGGAGGAAGTTGTGACTCATCCACGCCCTAATCTCCTCCAGGCAGTTAGAGAGGGCTTGAGTAGGTGAAGATGAGGGGACTGGGGTGGAATGAAGGTTGGGGTCAGTCCGGAGGTACAGCTGAGTGTCATCGGCATAGCAGTGAAACGAGACTCCGTGCCGGCTGATGACACGACCCAGGGGCAGCATGTACAAGATAAAAAGGAGAGGCCCTAGGACAGATCCTTGGGGGACACCACACGTAACAGGGGCTGTTTGGGACTTGGAAGATCCCAAGCTGACATACTCTGTCCTGTTACCAAGGTAGGAGGTGAACCAGTCCAGTGTGGAGTGATGGAGACCAACGTCGGTGTGCAGACGGTTTAGGAGGATGTGGTGGTCAACAGGAGGAGATGGTGGTCAACAGTATCGAAGGCTGCTGAAAGGTCGAGGAGGATGAGCAGGGAGGGGGATCCAGAGTCGGCGGAGATGAGAAGGTCATTGGTTACCCTCAATAATGCTGTCTCTGTACTATGGGCAGTACGGAAACCTGATTGGAAAGTTTCAAATAGTGAATGGTGTTGAAGGTGTTCCTGTAATTGTGTGGCAACAGCTTTTTCAAGCACCTTGGACAGAAATGGAAGATGGGAAATGGGCCGGTAGTTGGAAAGACATTCTGGGTCGAGGCTGGGTTTTTTTAGAAGGGGCTTGATAATGGCAGTCTTGAGTGACGCCGGGACATGGCCGGAGTTTAATGAGTGGTTTATAATTTGTGTGATGAGAGGGCTTATAACAGACAGGTTGGATTTGATGAGTGCTGTAGGAATGGGATCCAAAGTGGAAGTGGAGGGTTTCATTGTTTTGATGAGACTCTCAACTTCGGGCTGTGTGACAGGAACAAAGGTGCTGAAGGGTGCAGGTAGAGGGCAGGCAGGTGGCAGAAATGGTGCTGAGGAGCCTGCGAGCTGGGACCGGATGGAGTTGATCTTGTCCTTGAAAAATGAAAGAAATCTGTTGCAGTGTTCGGCTGTGGAGTCTGTCTGGGTTTGGGTTTTGGAATTTAGGAGAAGATTTATGGTGGAAAAAAGTTGTTTTGAATTTCCTGGACTGCTGTTGATGATGTTTGAGTAATAGGTGGACCGGGCTTCTTTAAGGGCAGCTGCGTAGGCCTTCTGATGGTCTTTGTAGGCCAGCTTGTGTACCACCAGGCCGGACGATTTGACTCGCCTTTCAATGGCCCGGCCAGCAGCTTTCATCCTGCGCAGTTCATTGGTGAACCAGGGGGCAGTGCGGGAGAAAGACACAGTCCTTGTTTTGAGAGGGGCATGTACATCCAGGAGGTGGCGAAGAGAATGGTTGTAGTGTTCAACTGATTCCATAACTGAGGGAAAGTTAAGTGAGGCCAGCATTTGGAGGTCAGAATGCAAAATGGCAGGGTTGATGTTTTTTAAATTGCGAAAATGAATATCGCGTTTAGGCTGAGGGAGGTGGGATGAGCAGGAAATGTCCATTGAAATAATGCTGTGATCAGAGACACCCAGGTCATATACTGCCAGATTATTGATGGAGGGGGAGTCTGAGATGACCAGGTCTAAGGTGCGCCTCCTGGTGTGAATGGGTGCATCAACATGCTGTGTGAGGTTGAGACAGTCCAACACATGAAGGAAATCAGCTGCCAGGGGGGAGGAGGGGTTATCAACATGAATGTTCATATCACCCAGTATAATGTTATTGGAGGATAGAGAGCAGAAGGAGGTGAGAAGGTCATGAATCTCCGTGATGAAGGATGGGTGTGGTTTGGGCGGCCGGTAAATTAATACAGCATTGATCTTGGATGGAGGTTTTGATTTGAAGGCCAGATATTCAAATGAGGACACTTCAAGTAGAGACAGAGGGGACAGCTTGAGAGTATTGCGGTAGATAACCGCCAGGCCACCACCTCGGCCAGTGCAGCGAGCTCTCTGCAGGTAACTGTATCCAGGGGGACAGGCTTCATTTAATGAGGAAAAGACCTCAGGTTGGTGCCAGGTCTCCGTGAGGCACATCAGGTCAATATTTTTGTCAAGGATGTGATCGTGGACCAGGCTTGATTTATTTGATAGAGACTGGGCATTGAAAAGTTCAGTCTTGATGTGGATTTGACCAGTGGATCTCTGGATGGGACAGAGCAGGCTGGGATCCACACCTCTCCGCCCACCACACACAGTATGGCTCAGTCTCGCGATGTTCCCGGCAATATTCCTTACCGCGGTGTCGGCGCTCTGATGACGTGTCAGTGACGCGACCGGAAGAGCGGAGGACCAGGTGAGCGAGATGGATCCAGCATCGGGAGGCTGGAAGCAGGCATACTTGCTCCGAGATGCTCCTGCCTTAAGCTGCGCCAGGGTAGCAGGTCCATTTACCGGGGTAATCAGCGGCGCTGGCTCCGGAAAGACAGGGCGGATCCAGCGGCTGCAGACGAACCGGGCAGGAGGAGAAGATCCGCAGCGGAACTCAGCCGAGGAGGAGGACGCTCTCAGGTGAGCTTTGAGTCGGACTATCACACCGGCACGTCTCCCCCGCCTTCTCGAGCGCTTTCTCCGGGGGAGAGGGCATGACAGCCAGCGTCGGTGGTCGGAGCAGGGCCCGCTGGAACGGGGGCCCCGACCGCGATCCCTCCGGGGAGAGACAGCAGGCAGTCGGCGCAGGTGATCGGGGATGTCCGCCAGCAACGGTGTTTGCTGATAGAAGAGTGGATGATCAGGTAACAGCAGGGAATCTGACCAAGCCCTGAGGTCGAGGAGGGTTTGGCGATCATATGCCAGCAGAGCAGAAACAAATCGGAAGGCAAAAAGCAGCAGGAGCAGGAAAAAAGACATGACAGCGCAGGAGCGAGGCGGGCGGCATGCCATCACGGGCGCCATCTCAAGACGATCTGCTCGAGAGCCGAGAGAGAGAGAATAGGACTGGGGCTAAGATTGAGCCCTGTGGAACACCATTTAAGATAGACAGGGGTCGTGAGGAATTACAGTCAGATTTCACAAATTGGGTGCGTCCAGTGAGATAGTTCTCGAACCAGGCTAACGAGCTGTTTGAAGCACCGATGGAGTTGAGGCGAACCAAAAGTTGTTTATGTACTACGTTGTCAAAGGCCTTAGCCAGGTCGATGAAGACGGCCACACAGTATTGCTTTGAGTCCAGAGCACTGAAGATGTCATTAAGTACTTTGAGCGTCGCAGTCTCACAGCTGTGGCCTGCACGAAACCCAGATTGAAAATCAGACAGCATATTGTTGGTGTTCAGGAAGCGAACCAGCTGTTTGCAGATCAGTCTCTCCAGTACTTTTGCTATGCATGGTAAAATAGAGATAGGACGGTAGCAGTTGGGGTCAGCTTGATCTCCCCCTTTAAATAGGGGGCGTACTGAAGCCGTCTTCCAGGCAGATGGAAGTTCAGCTGACTGTATGGATAAGTTGCAAAGGTAGGTGATGGGTTCTGCAATAATAGGGGCTGCGACTTTAAGAAAAAAGGGGTCCAGACCGTCCGGCCCAGGTGGTTTCCCCTTATTAAAGGGATTGTTGCTCCATATATGGTCATTATTAAAGGGATTGTTGCTCCATATATGGTCATTAATAAAGGGACTGTTGCTCCATATATGGTCATTATTAAAGGGATTGTTGCTCCATATATGGTCATTATTAAAGGGATTGTTGCTCCATATATGGTCATTATTAAAGGGATTGTTGCTCCATATATGGTCATTATTAAAGGGATTGCTGCTCCATATATGGTCATTAAAGGGATTGTTGCTCCATATATGGTGAATTGGAGGCGTTTCTGATGCAAATGACCCTAACCGTGCACGAGCACGGCAGTTAAGAACAGGTTGGATTTATCATCACTGATGTGCGTATGACCGGTGTCCGCACGTTTAATCAATTCAGATTTTTTTGTACTTACACACATTCTAAATTTCATTCCTACGACAGAATTTAGAACCTTTTCTACACACCTTTTCTAGGTGCACAGGACAGGAAGGCCGACCATCTCTTTCTTGCATTGGGTCTCATGCAGAAATGCATTTTTGTTGCAGTTCCACAACTGACCAAGAGCCAGTCATTCTCCTTTTACCTACACTTTAAAATGTCCAACTTTGCAGGGAAAAAAGAAACATATTAAGTGCCTGACACAGGCTGATGGCTGGTTTATCAGCCCTGGAAGGAGCTGGAGAGGTGAAACAACCGTGGATTAGCGTCTTTGGGGTCCCAGAGACCCCGCTGGAGGTCTTCTAAAATTCATGAGAACCGGGCCGAGGACCGGGACTTCCAGCCGACCGAGTCAGAGAAAGGCGCACCGTTGTCGGACACTTTTTCGTCGATCACCGGTCCTCGGCTGGAAGTCCCGACCAGAGCGATTTAGCGGTCAAAACTCGGGCCGAACGACGCCGTTCTACCCTCCAGAATAATCTAAACTCTCTCGTGGTGGTTTCGGACTCGTTTAAAGAACCATGAGCGAACCATGGCCCTGGTACCCTAAACACCCAGACGCTACTGGTACCATGGACAGCACTCTGTCAGATGCTCAGGTTCATATTGCTTTTCACTCATGTTCTGGTTTCAGGTTTTCTGTTAGGACCTTCAGTCAGCTTCTGCAAAGAAAATAACAAAGTAGCTATCCTCGTTAGTATAGTGGACAGTATCTCTGCCTGTCACGCAGAAGACCGGGGTTCTATTCCCCGACGGGGAGACTTTGTGTTAAGTACGAGGATACCTACATAATTAATTCAAGTAAACAATGCTCATTAAGAAATTAGACTCTAGAGTTGCTGTCTGCCTGCCAAAAAAGCTTCTCAATGCTGCAGCTGGATCAGAGGAAACTCTGATTGAGGTAGGATTATAGACACACAGAAAATGTCATTGAAGACTGAAAATATTTCTGTCAAGTAAAAAGAGGAATTATTTAGGACAGCATAGAGCAGGGGTCACCAACCGTGGTCCTCGAGGGCCGGTGTCCCTGCAGGTTTTAGATGTTTCCCTGCTTCATTGCACCATGATACAAGTGACTGTGTCATCAACAGAACTATCCAGACTTTGATGACAAGCTGATGACGATGATTAATTAGAATCAGGTGGGTTGGTGACCCCTGGCATAGAGCATCACTGGGATCTGAAAGTCAACCTGCAGCAGAAGTTGACTGAGATATCCAAACAAGGTTTTAGAGGGACGGTCAATCTACGCCCCTACCCTCACCTATGGTCATGAACTTTGGGTAGTGACCGAAAGGACAAGATCGCGGATACAAGCGGCCGAGATGAGTTTCCTCCGCAGGGTGGCTGGACGCTCCCTTAGAGATAGGGTGAGGAGTTCGGTCACCCGGGAGGAGCTCGGAGTCGAGCCGCTGCTCCTCCACATTGAGAGGAGTCAGCTGAGGTGGCTTGGACACCTGTACCGGATGCCTCCTGAACGCCTCCCTAGGGAGGTGTTCCAGGCATGTCCCACCGGGAGGAGACCCCGGGGAAGACCCAGGACACCCTGGAGAGACTATGTCTCTCGGCTGGCCTGGGAACGCCTCGGACTCCCCTCGGAAGAGCTGGAGGAAGAGATGGAGGAAGAGCTGGAGGAAGTGTCTGGGGTGAGGGAAGTCTGGGCATCCCTGCTGAGGCTGCTGCCCCCGCGACCCGGTAACGGATAAAGCGGGAGAAGATGAGTGAGTGAGTGAGTTTTAGAGGGACAGAGCAGATGTTGTGTCTACATCGGTGGTGGTAAATCTCTTTAAAACTCTGGTTCTTTGGTCGCTCTCCTCTTCTTCCTCACTACTGATCTGTTCCAGTCCTTGTTCTGGAGCTAGTGATGGTTGATCAGTGGTCCAGCACTGAGAGACGGATGGAAATGCAGGATGATAAGAATTAATTTAACTTTATTCCAGGTAGGATCAGAACTGTATCTCCCATTGTCTGAGCTCACGTTATAGCACATTACGTAGAGTGACACTTGCCAGGGAACCATAATAACAGCAGAAGGGGATTCCATGGTGTCATGGTTAACACTCTGGACTTTGACTTGACCTGCAGGTATCCATCTTGCTGTCAAGAATTGTAGCAGATATTTTTTACAGGATTTTTGGGGATTATACCCGCCATTTTCAAAGCATGTCAGTTTCCGTAGTGTAGTGGTTTTCACATTGGCCTCACACGCGAAAGGAGTTTACTATCTCAGACACAAACATAAGTGTCATTGTTGATCAAACCAAACATTTGATTGTTTTATGAAAAACTAAATGAAGATATAAAGAATATATGTCAAGAACTGGATGAGATGTATCTCTACGTGTTCAGCAGTTTTTCCTATGCAGAGAAAAACAGATGTAAAATACATGAGATATTCTACACTTGGAGCTTTGTAAATTTTATTTATACAGCGCTTTTAAAAGATCTCATAGACGCTTAACAGACACAAAGATAAAAATTGGAAAAATCCAGACGAGGTGATGGAGAGACTTGTTCCTGGTAACAAGATTATAAATTGTTCTTCTGATTTCATCTCTCCTGCTGGGTTCAAATAAAACAAAACCTGAAGGTAAAGTGTCATCTACCCCAGACTAGTTTTAGCAATAAAAAGAAAGGAGTGACACTGAATTGGGATTCAGAAAATTCTCCCTTCAGTCATGGCTGTCTGGTCTGATTCTAAAGTTACTGTTCTGTGAGGGTTGAGAGTGCTCTTTCAGATCCCCTGCACCCATATAAAGGTTTAAAAGGAGATGGACACTGACTTTCCAATGACATTGATAAACAGTTATTAAGTTCAAATACTGGAAAACTGAAGACTGACTTTTTCTGAACAGAAAGACTTCAATGGAAGTCTGCACAGGAACCTGCAAAGTTTAAAGCAGAATTGAGCAGCACTTCCTGTCATGTTTAAGAGGAACAACCACTGAAAGTTCCTCCAGGACTTTTCAAAACCTCTGAAATGCCTTATATTTGAAAAAACATGAAGAAAAAAAAGAAACAAAACCTTCCAAATAAGACCTGAGTAGCTCAGCTGGTAGAGCATCAGACTTTTAATCTGAGGGTCCAGGGTTCAAGTCCCTGTTCAGGTGGATTAACTGCTGACAGTTATTTCTGACTGTTAATTAATAACATGATCTTCCTCCTCCTATCTGTCCATGTTGCTCCTCCTCTTCCTCAGGTGCAGCTCTGACTCATTCCAGGATCCGTTCAGTTGCGTCTCCGTGGGTTTTGTTCAGACTGCAGAATCTTCATCTTCAACTCTTTGGACTGTTTGAAGAAACTGTAAGTTTGAACTTTGTCTTCAGGAACTTTCCTGTTTTTTTCTGATATTTTTAATGGATTTATTTTTGATCTGTTGTAGCCGTTTTGCATGAATGTGATTTATGTTTAATAAGATTAATACGTTTTGTAAGACTTTGGTTTTATATTTGTTCTAACCAGTGACTAGTCACAAAGCAGAATATTGCATTTCTATTGGCTGCTGTATGTAGAATAAATATACGGTAACTCAGTGAACGTTAACAAGTCACTGGACCTTTGAGCTACACAGTCTTTTGACCAGCATACATTATTTTATTTATAGAAGTTAAGGATTTGGTTCTGTATTTTGTATGATTTTTCAGTTTTTGAAGTAAACATAGAAAAGAAGAACTTTGCGTTAAGACCTTTCCTTTCCGTCATCGGTTTGCTGCGTGTAAAAACCTTTCTGGTCCAGAGCTGGTGAGGCAGCTGCTGCTGCACAAATCAGACACAGTGATGATCAATGATCATTAGTTTTCTTCATCAATCAAACTGTGAGGTGTTTTTATTTCCTGGAATGAAGCTGTCGTCTCCAGCATTAAAGTCAGTTTGGTTCCTGGAAGAAGTTGTTCTTTGGTGCTTGTGTAACTACTGAAGACGGCGTATTTTCATCCAGAATTCTTCGTGACTGAACTTCCAATAGCATCAATGTTGACACAGAAGCTCCCAGAGGTTCATGCAGACGGGTCAGAAACAACAGGCTGATTAACTGAAACATTTTACTGAGAGACGTAAGAGAAGTTTATTCTCCAGGTCATAAGAACTTCTTAATCAAGACACACCCAGCACTCTGGACTCTGGACTCTGTCAATCATCACACCTCATATCACATTTATTACTCGTTTGTACTGGATACAGCATGTTTATATCTCCTTATCTTTGCACATAGAACCCTTGTCTCTGCAGATCAACCTCTGAGCTTCCTCACGTTTGAGTGACATGTATGACATTTGATACTTGGCCCTACTTGGGGAGGGAAACGGTGCTGGATCCCCCGGGGAGGGAAACGGTACATTGACGTTAAAAGTGGCAAGACATAATTAGACAGTAAATAACAAATCAGATTAAATAAAATTATGAATAAGATGACAAGAAAAGAAGTAAGATATAAAAAGCACAAGCTGTAAAAAATAAGGGCAGTAGAGTACAGCAGGTAAGTATTTAATTTAGGAGTACGCTTGAGCAAACAGTAATGTAAAGTAAAATAAAAGAGCGACATTTGCCGGCTGTGTGTGAGATTCCTTGCAGAGGAAGTGTGACAGGCTTCGTTACTTCACGGCTGGAACACGTCTCCCCGTCTGACCGCTGACTCGGTGTTCATTAAGGGACATGTTCTCAACCCTGTCGTACTGTTTCTTGTGTTAATATAAATGATGAAGGGGTTCCACGAGGTCTCCTACAATAAGGTAAAATTATAAAGATGGAAGTAATTTGTTGGAACTGAAGCCTTTGCAGCTGTATCAGTGAATTAAAAGGGTCCTTATGCAACGGAAATACTGATATTGATGCCGTGTTAAAGTTACATTAAAATGGAAAGTGAGACAAAAGCTTGTACACTTTAGATTATTTTTATTATTTTTTGAAGGGATTATTTGGACAAACTTCGGCTTCAGTCTTCTGGCACACCACCTCTCCAGCTTTGGAGCAGCCCAGCCCAGCTGATGTGGCTGACGTGGAGAAGCTGCTGGGCCATCCTGAAAATGTTCCTCAGTATCTGAGCAGTTTCCTCCTCTGGAGAGGTCGGCTCTGCCAGATATCTCTTCACCTCTACGTGGGCATCTGTGCTGGTGCTCTGGGATCTCTGGGTTGCACCTGAAACAAACAGAGACATGACAACCGGCCAACTTTATTATAAATTAATGCTAAACTGACGTTATTACTAACCGACTTGGCTGCCCAGACGGTCCCACAGGTTGTCATGGTCCACTGCTGCTGCAGACCCACGTACTTCCTCTGATCCGGATAATAAAGTTGATATCATTGACCTTAAATGTATGTTTTTTTGCACAGGTATGTAAAAGACAACAGTACAAATGGAAATGTATTCCACCTGTGATGTTGACGGCATTCTCCTCCCCATACTCAGCATTGTCTGTGATAAGATAGTGAACTTTCTTCAAACCCCAGCTGACAGTCCAACTGATCTCTTGGATTTTCAAATGTGTGAACTTGTGTGAACTGAAGTGGCCGACGCCAAGCAGAATACTTGTTAGCTCGTTATTATCATTAATATAGAGGCACGTAACGCCAAAAGGGGAATAATTGAGTTGTCATTGCAGCAACCACAATGAATCAACTAGTTAAAGTAGCAAATTAAGAAGAAAAACATTTATTTAAACTGGTATTTACATAAAAACAGACTATTTACACAGCTTTACTTACTTACTTACTTTACTTACGCCTTACACCCCTGCTGGGGTATAGGCCGTCGACAAGGGACCTCCAGAGTACACGGTCACTGGCGTTCTTTTCTATCTGCGACCAGGTGCATCCCAGTCTCTTGGTGTCTGCCTGGAGATCCCGCCGCCAGGTGTTTTTAGGCCGGCCTCGACTTCTCTTCCCCTGAGGGTTCCAGGTCGGAGCCTGTCTGGTGGTGTTAGACTCTGGTTTGCGTAGCGTGTGCCCGATCCATCTCCATCTTCTTCGTCCAATTTCGTCTGCTGCTGGGAGTTGTTGTGTCTTCATCCAGAGGTCGTTGTTACTGATCTTGTCCGGCCAGTAGATTTTCAGGATTCTTCTGAGGCATTTGTTTGTGAAGGTTTGCAGTTTGTTTTTTGTAAGCTTACCGTATTTTCGCGACCATTCGGCGCACCGTGTGGAAAGGCGCACCCTCATTTTTGTGTGTCATTTTTAGATTTAAAACATACATATGGCGCACCGACCCAAAAGGCGCAGTCTACAGAGCAGAGCTGCACACACGCGTGCCGCAAAACACGCCGGCCGGAAAACACACACACCCGCTGCAGAACGCACACACATGCAGAACGCACACACAAGCACACAAGCGCTTATTTAAAAAATAGAGCAGGAGCAAAACCTCTGTTTCTGCATTAAAGAGCTCCACTAATTCAGCTGCGCCAGTCCGAATTTCCTCGGTGTCAGACACTTTCTGCACAACAGTAAATAAACTTTTCATACCCCGTTGTGCGGATCCTCCACCGCGCAGAGCCCGTCTCTCCCCAGCGGGGTGGAGCAGCGCGCGTCACAGCGGCTTTAACCGGGAATGTGACCTGTTCGGACCGGCTGGGACCGAAGCCACCCACCTGTATGGGAGCAGGGGCTCCCGGGGAAAGACCAGCGGCATTTCGGCCGGATCTGCCCCGGGGATGGTGCGCCCTGGCCCGGCAAACCCGCGGCGGGAGCCTGGCGGCTCCTGAGCGCATCCTCTGCATCTTGGTTACCGGAGATCAAACCGACAGATTTGCCTGAAAATCTCGCAGGGTGAAGTTGATCCGACCTGGGACAGACCCCTGAAATCCCTGCTCCTAAAGCGGGTGGGAACCAGGAGAATTTGATCTGATCCCGCTTTGGGAACCTGGAAGTCGGGTTGCAGCAGTGCGCGTCACACGCGCTGCAGAACACAGAACACACACGCACGTGTGCTTATTTAAAAAATAAAGCGGGAGCAAAACTTATTTTGATTGTACTTTATTTCACTTTACCGTTAACATCAAGCAAATCCTTCAAACTCTTCTTCTTCATCACGTCCGCAAACCATGGGTGCTTCACACCCCCCACCTTCCCCCTTTAACGTCTGTGGCTGGTGTCATTCACGTCCGCAGACCACGGGTGCTTCACACACCCCCCCCTTCCCCCTTGTCTGTGGATGGTCTCCTTCACGTCCGCAACTCCCCCGGGCTTCACCCAAAGCATAGATATGGCGCACCGTTTCATAAGGCGAACGGCACATTTAAAAAAAAAAAAAGGGCGCCTTATGGTCGCGAAATTACGGTAGTAGTTCTCCATGTCTCTGCCCCATAGAGCAAGACGGATTTAACATTGGAGTTAAATATTCAGATTTTTGTTGCTTCCCGTATCTCTCTAGAGCGCCAGATGTTGTTGAGGAGTAGAAATGATGTTCTTGCCTTACCTATCCTAGCTTTCACATCCGCATCTGTACCACCCTGACTGCTGATGATACTCCCCAGGTAGGTGAAGGACTCTACATCCTCTAACATGGTGTCACCTAGAGAGATTGGTTGTGTGCTGGTTGTGTTTATCCTCATGTTTTTAGTTTTTCCCTCATGGATGTTAAGTCCTGCTTGTGCGGATGTCTCTGAGAGTGTATTTGTGTTTTCTTGCATTTGGTGGTGATTATGAGACAGTAGTGCTAGGTCGTCTGCAAAGTCTAAATCGTCCAGCTGTGTCCACAGTGTCCACTGGATTCCGTTCTTCCTTTCTTCTGTTGTTGTTCTCATAATCCAGTCGATGACTAATAAAAACAAGAATGGGGATAATAGGCAACCCTGTCTACCGGGCAGGTTTTAGAGGAGAGGTCGGACGAAAAGCAGCACCTGGTCCTCCAGGTTGGGGGTTGGGCGTGGGGCTAACAACCCCACCCCGTAAAACACTTTCAGTTACAGCTTCAAAGAAACATCTCCTGGATGCACTGGGACGCATCTTCCGCGATGTATCCTAGGGTCATCGGGTGTTTCGGGTCTCGCAACATCAGACACCCTCTCCTAGGTGACCCAGCCGGGGGTGATCAGCTCCCGGCTTGCGTCCCAGCAGCAACCCACGGATCTGCCCTCTTTAGCCACAACCACCTTGTGGCTTTCTCTGCAGCCCCACTTGCGGATTTAATGGCCCTCTTCTTTGCTGCTCCTGCAATGCCCAAGCGACCTAGGGCTTTGCAGAGCGAGCGTCCCGCGAAGCCTCGACAGCCGACTTCTATGGGCTCATAGAATGTTCTACAGCCCTTTCCCCTACACTCCTCCACCAACTCCTGGTATTTTGCTCGTTTCCTCTCATTGGCTTCCTCGATCCGCTCTTCCCAGGGCACTGTCAGCTCCAGCATGATCAGGTGTTTTGACTCTTCGGAGGTGATGATCATGTCTGGCCGGAGAGATGTTGTAACAATGTGCTGGGGGAACCTCAGCTGTTTCCCAACGTCGACGTGCAGCTGCCAATCAGGGGCTGTATGTAGGAGTCCTGATGCTGTCTGTGGGCCTTTCACGGGTCTCTCTCCAGCTTTGACAAAGGGGATTGCCTTCTTTGGAGCATGGTATTGTTTGCTGGTGCTGATAGCTGAGGCTATGCTCTCTGCAACTGCTTTAAGCACCTGATCGTGGCGCCATCGATAGTGGCCATCGGCCAGGGCCGTTGGACAGCTGCTGAGGAGGTGTTCTAGGGAGCCTCTTACAGAGCAAAGGGGGCAGGAAGGTGTTTCGCTCTTCCCCCACACATGGAGGTTTGCTGGACTTGGGAGAGCATCGTAGACTGCCTGCACAAGGAACCGAACCCGATGGAAGTCTGCCTGCATGATGTTGGACCAGGTGATTTTGTGCTGCAACGTGCTCTCCCACCTTGTCCATGCTCCCTGCTGCCGGAGTCCCACCGCCCTGCTCACTCGCTCTTCCTCCACACCTGCTCGGACCTCTTCCTGGAGTAGATGGTGCCTCTCCTTGCCTCGGGCCTGGCTGACTTTGGACTTTGGGAAGTAGCCCAAGCCTGCTCTTCCTGTTGCCAAGACCCCCACCAGTGCCTTCTGCCTTAGGCGAGACTCTGCCACCTCCACTGCCTTCTCAGCCCTCCACTTCCTACCCGTCCTCACTTCAATCCCAGCTGATGCTACCTTGCAGTCCCTGGAATCCCTGTACTGTAGGGCTTCTCTGGTGCGTGCTACCTTAAATTCCTCAGTGAGCCCACTGAAAGGTAGCTGCAGGGTGTTGCTAGACCCATACAGGGCAGCGCTGTTGAGGCTGCGTGGAAGGCCTATCCACTTCCGGAGAAAGCTGCTGATCTTCCTTTCGAGGGATTCTGGGATACTGGGACTGCATAGATGAGGAGAGGCCAAAGGACTCTTGGCAGGATGGAGTGCTGGTAGATCCAGGCTTTAAATCTACCTGGCAGGCCGGACTTGTCCACCTTGGTGAGCCACGCTCCAAGGTCTTCGCCAGACTTCTGGATGGCAGCGGAGTCTCTAAGGCTAGAGTCAAAGAGTTTCCCCAAGCTCTTGACTGGTTGCTCTGTGATGGCTGGGATTGCAGTTCCTGAGATTGAGAACCGGAACTTGTCAATCACCTTCCCCCTCTTCAGTACCATGGACCTTGACTTGGAGGGTTTGAAACTCATTCTAGCCCATGTGATGAGTCTGTCCAGTCCTTGCAAGATCCACCTGCTCCCTGGCACTGATGTAGTTGTTATGGTAAGATCATCCATGTAGGCTCTTATTGGGGGCTGACGAACACCTGATCTGGATAGAGGCCCTCTGCATTCCACCTCAGCTGCCTTGACCAACGTGTTCATCGCCAGTGCGAAAAGGGTAACAGAGATGGTGCACCCTGTTATTATTCCTTTCCCAAGGCGGTGCCAGTCTGATGTTTCTGACCCTGAAGTCAACCTGAGCCTGAAATTGTTATAATAATCCAGGATCAGGTCTTTGATCTTGCTGGGAACATGGTGGAGGTGTAATGTGAGCTCAACTAGTTTGTGTGGGATGGACCCGTAGGCGTTAGACAGGTCCAACCACAACACAGCTAGGTCGCCTCTGTTCTCACGGGCCTCTCTGATGAGTTGTGTAACTACACCAGTGTGCTCTAAGCAGCCGGGAGCTCCAGGAATCCCACCCTTCTGCACTGAGGTGTCAATGTAGTTGTTCTTGAGGAGAAACTCAGTCAGTCTTCTGGAGATGATGCTGAAGAACACCTTCCCTTCCACACTCAATAGTGATATTGTCCGAAACTGGTTGATGTTTTTCGAGTCCTCCTCCTTGGGAATCCAAACCCCCTTCTGCACACCTCCACTGGTCGGCCACTTTCCCCCTTCGCCAGATTACCTTCAAAGTCTTCCACAGGTGCCGGAGGAGCTCTGGACAGCGCTTGTAGACAAGGTAGGGTACACCACTTGGGCCTGGGGAAGATGCTGAACGGGCTGCCTTGAACACCTCTTCAACTTCCTTTAGGCTAGGCTCCGTCAGCTTGAACTCTGCTGTTGGTAATGCAGGGCTGATAAGAGCTTTGTTGGGTCCCAGATCTTCTTCTCTCAGTGGGTCACTCAAGGTGTTTTCGAGGAAGCGATTCACTTCCTCCCTTGAGCACTCGAGTCGGCCACTGCGCTTGTCCCCAAGCAGTTGTTTTGTGAACCGAAAGGGGTTGGCAATGAAGGCCGCTCACTTCCTCGCTCTCTCTCTTCCCAGCCTCCTGTGCCACTCTGCTCTGCGGAGGGTTGTCAGCTTCTTCCGCAGGATGTTACGCAGTTCTGCCAATGGTTGCTTCTCCTCCTCAGCAGCTTGAACTGCTTCTTGAGGGTTCGGAGCTCCTGTCGCAGCTGATGTATCTTGGCGGCCCTGCGGTTCATGGTGTAGGGATTGTGCTTAGTGTTGCCCTTCTCCATCTGGCCAAATCTTTCGGAGCCATAACTAACAATGATGGTGGTCATTGCTAAGAGTCTGCTGTCAGCATCCCCTTTGGCTATGGCTCGAATGATGTTGGACACGTCTGCTTGCTGGGGGCTACTTAATCCGCTGCTGTGGAACTACTCTGCTTGGCTTGGGAGACTGTGGTACGTGGAGGGACTGGGAACTGTGGGGTGTCTCCTGTCCGGGCTCCTCCTGCATCTCACCAGGTCCAGGACCTGTGCGTTGCACCTCGCTCTCCCGCGCCAAACATTTCATCCTGGCCTGATGGATTTTCAGGCCACGTTGGTTCTTGCACAGCTTGCCGCAAATGCATGTTATACTCATAGTCAGTTCGTTTGCTGGGGTCATTAACCTTGGGTCCGTCCGATTGGAGATCTCATCCTCCCCCCCTCTCGGGATCTCCTGGGGGTATAACTCATTAGGGCTTTCCGTACAGAAACTATTTACACAAGAATATACAATATAATAAACGTATGAATCCACTATTAGGAGGTAAGGCCGCTCATGGTTGAGGTAGCAGTTACATCGATTATATGAACATTAATATTTATATTATGCCAGATATAATACAGAGCATGTAGTGCAGACATGTTTCCAGGTTCAGAAACAAAAGGGATGGTGCGCAGTTGTGGTCAACTATGTCCACTTCATGTCTTTGCCCTCCCTCTTCGTCTTGCTCTGTCTCTCACACAAACTTATTAAATCACTCGCTGCACTTACCAGCATCCAGATCAATATGAGATGATGTATATGTCTGTATGAAACTGATTGTGTCATTAGTAATTGTGAGGGTCATTACATACCTTCAAATAGGTGTTACATATTGGCTTTAAGAACTGCACAATTATTTTCACACACACACACACACACACACACACACACACACACACACACACACACACACACACACACACACACACACACACACACACACACACACACACACACACACACAGACGTGTGAACACTTAAAGATACATGTATTTATATTTCTTTACATAGTGTGTACATGGTCTTTTACTTTTGACTTCCTTCCTTAACTACGGCTCAAATGCCTATTTCATTACAGGACACGCCACCAAACTGAGTCCACGACGATAACGAAAGAACTATCTCTGTCTGTCAGGAGGGAGAACTTACTGATGAAGCAGGAAATGATCAGAAATACTTCAGAACTAACCGTCCAACTGAAGCAGGGAGATGAAGAACATGAAGAGAATCATCAGTTTTATGCTTTATGGTCTGTTTTTTTGTTCCTCGGTTTTCTCTAATGATGGTGAGTAAGCAGTTAACTATTGCAAGTTTGGATATAAAAGACGGTTTTCAGTTTTTGTTTATTAAATCCAAAAATGTATTAAATCCATAAATATGCTGTGAAAGTTGAAACTTTAGTGACTCGTCTCTGGATCCAAAATAACCTACATATACATATAACCTACATATACGACGTAGGAAGAAGAAGTTGCTTGGTTATTTTAGGTTAGGTTAGATTGGTTAACAATTTAGCAAAAACAGAGGTACTTAACAATACGAATATCAAAAAGAACATCGTACTAACAAAAAGAATACTAAAATGTACCTTTTAATTTATTTATTCAAGCTTTTTTATCAAAAATCCCATGTGTTGTTTCACTGATGTAGTGTTTAGTTTTCACCACATAATGGCAGTAAAGACGTCAACATGGAGCTTGTTTGTCACGAGGTTAGAATGTAGAAGTCCAAATTGGAAAAAGATGGGATGGGATGGAAAATGCAAAGTAAGATAATAATAATAATAATAATAATAATAATAATAATAATAATAATAATAATAATAATAATAATAATTATTATTATTATTATTATTATTATTATTATTATTATTATTATTATTATTATTATTATAACTGTCAAGATAAACAATTACAGTAAAGTTACGTTAACAGATTGTTAATGAACAAATTGTAGTTATTTCCCTTAAGAATTAATAATTAACTCTAACTGCCAGACTGTTGTCAAACTCCTCTTGAGAAAACTTATGAGAGCAAAGTGTTGTGTTAAAATTGATTATATGGAAGGATTAAGTCTTTAAAGTCAGAAGGAGCTTGGTTCTTAAAGGTTTTATATGGAAGGAGAAAATATTTATGATTATTTAAAGGAAACCACCGAAGGGAAGATGATCGAGGAAATATGAAGTCTTCTGCTGATCATCACAACTCTGCTGGGGTCCGTTTCACAAAGCAGGTTTAGTGAAAACTCGGAGTCTGTTAACCCTGAAATGAGGGAAACTCTGAGTTTTCCGTTTCACAAAGGGCGGTAACTCAAACCAGAGAGAGAGGGGTAACTCTAGCCTGTTTCACAAAGAGAGGTAACTTAAGCTCTCGGTCAGTTACCGTAGTAACAGACTCTCTGAACCTAACCTGGACAGTTACCGTAGTAACTTAAACTTAACAATAAACATGTACACCATTAGTGAATGATTAGTAGATGTATTAGGTAGCTGTTACTTAATGCTTATTCACTGCAAATAAACACCATTAGTGAATGATTACTAGGGACATTATTAACGTTTTACTTATGTATTAACTAATGTATTACTTAATACTAAGTAATGCATACATAAGGATAAATAATTACATCATGTAACGTTTATTAATGCTTACTAATGTATTAATTAACTCTGAGCAGTAGGCATTAATTAACTGTTCATTAATGCATTAACTAATATGCTAATTAATGTTAAGTAATACATAATAATGGTTATTTAACTATTATTAAACTGTTAATTAATGCTTAATAATGCATTAACTAACGTTAATTAAGGGACCCTTATTGTAAAGTGTTACCAAAAAAAGAAAGAAGGCAAGTGATGGGTCCAGAAGATATTAACGAGGCTGTTAGCCACTGATGGATTAATTGTGCAAGTTCATCTCAAAGTAAGATATAAATCCTCTTATACATCTGTTTAAGGGAAATATTTGACTTTTTTTTACTCTCCCTCTCCTTTTTGCATTTGGACTTTAACTGTTTGAAGTTAAACTGGGATGTCCCAGTGATATTGTTGCACTGACATAGTGAATAAAGTGAACGAGTTAAATTGCGTTTGTTAGATAAGCCTTTTCTGCTCTCTAACTCTGCCGCTTGCTGTCCGTGGTGCAGAAAACGGATGTGTATTGCGTAAAGACCCATTGGCTGAATTGATGCCACTGAGGGAGGAGACAGAGAGAAACTCCAGGTTCGCTGAAATAAACCTGGTCCCGACCAGGTTAGGTTCAGAGACTCTGTTACTACGGTAACTGACCAGGTTCAGAGAGTCTGTTACTACGGTAACTGACCAGGTTAGGTTCAGAGAGTCTGTTACTACGGTAACTGACCAGGTTAGATTCAGAGAGTCTGTTACTACGGTAACTGACCAGGTTAGGTTCAGAGAGTCTGTTACTACGGTAACTGACCAGGTTCAGAGAGTCTGTTACTACGGTAACTGACCAGGTTCAGAGAGTCTGTTACTACGGTAACTGACCAGGTTAGGTTCAGAGAGTCTGTTACTACGGTAACTGACCAGGTTAGGTTCAGAGAGTCTGTTACTACGGTAACTGACCAGGTTAGGTTCAGAGAGTCTGTTACTACGGTAACTGACCAGGTTAGGTTCAGAGAGTCTGTTACTACGGTAACTGACCAGGTTAGATTCAGAGAGTCTGTTACTACGGTAACTGACCAGGTTAGGTTCAGAGAGTCTGTTACTACGGTAACTGACCAGGTTAGGTTCAGAGAGTCTGTTACTACGGTAACTGACCAGGTTAGGTTCAGAGAGTCTGTTACTACGGTAACTGACCAGGTTAGATTCAGAGCGTCTGTTACTACGGTAACTGACCAGGTTAGGTTCAGAGAGTCTGTTACTACGGTAACTGACCAGGTTAGATTCAGAGAGTCTGTTACTACGGTAACTGACCAGGTTAGGTTCAGAGAGTCTGTTACTACGGTAACTGACCAGGTTAGGTTCAGAGAGTCTGTTACTACGGTAACTGACCAGGTGAGGTTCAGAGAGTCTGTGAGAGTTACCCCTCTCTCTCTCTGGTTTGAGTTACCTCCCTTTGTGAAACGGAAAACTCAGAGTTTCCCTCATTTCAGGGTTAACAGACTCCGAGTTTTCACTAAACCTGCTTTGGAGTGGTCCAACCTTCAAAGAACAAATGTGTTTTTCTGTTTCTATATTTTTAAACGTGTCTTCAGTCACCAGAGACGTCTGAACTCACCGGCCTGAAGAGAAGGATCTTAACAGAAATCAGTGATATTTTATGTTGAGTTCATGTTTGGTAGTCAGGAAGATTTACTCGGACGTTCTCTTGTCGTCTGAATGTTTTGATCTCTTCATCTATGTTGGTGATGATGGTGACGGAAGCTTAACTAACGGTGAGAACCGTTAGTTAAACTTCAGGCATGTCTTAGGGACATCAAGGACTGGATGTCCAGAAATTTCTTGCTTCTAAATTCAGATAAAACAGAGGTTATCATTCTTGGTCCAGAGCATCTTAGGAAGGGATTAGATGGTGTTGCGATGGCTTCCAGTGCAACTGTGAGAAACCTTGGTGTTGTTTTCCATCAGGATTTTTTCGTTTAAACCATATGTTAATCAGGTTTGTAAAATAGCGTTTTTCCATCTCCGTAATATTGCAAAGATTAGGAAAATCCTCTCGCAGAGTGATGCAGAGAAACTAGTTCATGCGTTTGTATCTTCTAGACTGGATTACTGTAATGTGTTGTTAGCAGGATGTCCAAGTAATTTGCTGAATAGGCTCCAGCTTATCCAGAATGCAGCAGCACGAGTACTGACAGGAATCAGCAGGAGAGATCACGTCTCTCCAGCGTTAGCGTCGCTCCATTGGTTACCCGTAAAATTCAGAATCCAATTTAAAATTTTATTACTTGCGTATAAAGCCCAAAACGGCTTAGCTACGCAGTATTTACAAGACCTGATAGTGCCTTATGTTCCTGTCAGAGCTCTCCGTTCTCAGAGTGCAGGTTTACTCGTAGTTCCTAGAGTATCTAAATGTAGATTTGGAGGGCGGGCGTTCTGCTATCAGGCACCACTACTATGGAACCAACTTCCAATCTGGGTTAAGGAGGCTGACACCACCTCCACCTTTAAAACTAAACTTAAAACCTTTCTGTTTAGTAAAGCCTATAGTTAGTGTTTAGTAAACCTCTAGCTGGTGTTGGTAAATCTCTAGGTAGTGTAAACTCTAGTGTGTTAGAGTCAGTAGTCATAGTTGCAGCTATAGAACAAGACTATAATAGTTGGTCTCAAATATAGCTTGGTGGTAGATATGCTGCTATAGGCCTATGCTGCAGGGGGGACATGATCCGCTGGGCGGTGCCTCTCACCCTTCTTCTCCTCTCCTCTTCCCTTTCTCTCTTCTCCATTTCCATTTTTATTTATTATAAATATCTCATAGCTATCGTTTTTGTCCATCGCTCCTGTAGTTTCTTGTGCCAGCCCGGGAACAAACGTAGAAAGAAAAACAGAATATCCGATTTTATAAGTTGGGCAACTAGTTGTTATGTTTATAACTACATGACAATATTTTATGTAGGTAAAATAAAACCTCCATTAAAGTGTATAATTATGACTGGTCATTTTTATTCTATCAGCTTTTTTATATGCAGATATTTAATGAAGACCTAACACAACTGCATGTTCCTCAAAGTGGCTGAGTTTCCTGTTAATGTCTTCTTCTGAGTCTTCCTCTGATGTTTCTGCAGATACACAGGTCTCCTGTCAGGTCAGCAAGACTTGTATCTTACCCTGCAGTTTCACAGCTCATGATGATGTTGTCATCCACTGGATTCAAGAGACTCCACCAGAGTCCCGGGTTCAAGAGACTCCACCAGAGTCCCGGGTTCAAGAGACTCCACCAGAGTCCCGGGTTCAAGAGACTCCACCAGAGTCCCGGGTTCTAGAGACTCCACCAGAGTCCCGGGTTCAAGAGACTCCACCAGAGTCCCGGGTTCTAGAGACTCCACCAGAGTCCCGGGTTCTAGAGACTCCACCAGAGTCCCGGGTTCTAGAGACTCCACCAGAGTCCCGGGTTCAAGAGACTCCACCAGAGTCTCGGGTTCTAGAGACTCCACCAGAGTCCCGGGTTCTAGAGACTCCACCAGAGTCCCGGGTTCACTCCTACTATCACAAACAAGACCGACTGGGAGAGCAGCACCAGAGGTTCAGAGGAAGAACATCACTGTTTGAGGACCAGATCTCCAGAGGAAACGCTTCCCTGCTGCTGAGAGGAGTGAAGGTTCAGGACCAGGGCAGATATCTGTGTAACGTCAGCACCATCACTGGAAACAAGGAGAACTTCATCAACCTGAATGTGACCGGTATGTGGAGAATAAAAACCTCAGCAGATTCAGATGTTTGAATCTGTTGTTCATGTTGGTTTTTTGTAATAAACAGAATAGAACAGATATTTACTGTTGCAGGAACAATGAAACACAGTTTAGCAGTTTTTCCTTATTAGCATATTGTAAAGGAACATCATTAACTCACTGAGTTTGTCTCAGACATAAAATAGCTGAGACAAATTTAAAATAACTGCTAAAGTGGTTGTTAAAGTTGTTACGCCCATACGACAGTTTCTGAGGGAATTTACACTTTTTTCAAACTGCTGCGGGGTCGATGTTTCCATTGGTGTTTCTTTTTATGAGCGTAACTCTCCTAGTTCTCTCTCCACATCCGTAACTCTCTGTATCTCGTCCTGTAAGACTTGTCTTCCAACAAAGTTACAGAAGATCTCAACTTTGAACAAATATTGAACATATATTGAATAATATGAACAAAAATATCTTTTTTTGTACAAATAATTGTAACTGCCACCATCGCTGTTGTGAAAACAGTCAACAGAAGAACAAGAAGGCAGCGGATCATTCAAATTGATTGATTGGGCCGGAGCTTCGGGAGCTGCGTGCTGGCCTGCGGTCCCCACCCCTGGTCATCCCGTTGCTGGCCCCCCTTCTCCTCCCTTTTCTCTCTCTGCAGGTGGCCGTGGGTGGCTTGTAGCTTGCATTACGGAGCACAAGTCTTTCCCTGACCCTGCACCCCAACCTGGGACTTGCTGATTGGGCCGGAGCTTCGGGAGCTGTGTGCTGGCCTGCGGTCCCCACCCCCGGTCATCCCGTTGCTGCTTCCACCTGCCTGCTGTGCTGTTGCCATCCCTGACCCACCAGTCTGGCCCTCGGCAGGAGGGTCCCCCCTGATGAGCCTGGTCCTGCTCAAGGTTTCTTCCCTCCTAAAGGGGAGTTTTCCTTGCCACTGTTTGGCTTAAGGTTTTTCTCCCACTAGGGGAGTTTTTACCTGCCATTGTTTATGTAATAACTGCTCGGGGGTCATGTTCTGGATATGGGTCTCTGGAAAGCGTCTAGAGACAACTCTGTTGTATTAGACGCTATATAAATAAAATTGAATTGAATTGAATTGAAAAAAATGATTATTCAGAGATAAAGCCCTGATGTAATGCAGTAATGCATAGTAATTAAGTAGTGTTATAGCACAACTACATAATATAAATGAGACCAAATATGGCTGGAAACTAGATTTTGATGACTTTAATTTGACCGACCGTTACATCCAGTAATGCAGCACACGTGCAAATGCAAAAAAAGTGTTTCCACCAGACTTTTACGGTAAACTGGTGTTGAGGAATTTATCAAACCAGTTCAGAAGTCCGCTTTGTGGTATAGTGAGTTTTTATTCAGCAAGCCGGCGGTGGGCGGATCTACACAGACCAAAGTCTGGTTGATATGCCGACCCAGATTGATTTGGCCACAGGGTTTTTATACAAAAGTTCAATAGACAATGACAGGAATAAACCAGCCCAGTGAGAGACAGTCAGAGGTGTGATCCTTAAGCTTTGGGACCACCCCTGAGGGATCAGGAAGTCCATATATGGTTTTGTCTCAGCAGGGATGCAAGACGCAGGAACTTGGGTGAGACAATAGGCCACAGATGAAAATCACCCCTTGCTCTAGTGTTCCAAGTCTGTTTGAGGCAACTTCCAAGGTGTGATAAGAAGTTGAAGCTACTTAAAAGGTGTTGAGTCCAGTTCAAAGCCCTGCAGGAGGTAGGACTGGGTCGTTGTCCCTGCAGGGGGGCCAAACTGTCACAATGCTTCATCACTGGATTATCTATACGTCTGAATAAATACCTTGAGACGGTAAAACGCAAACATTATGTTGCGTCCCTCTCGTTTACACAGAAACAGAGTTTTGGGAGGAAAAAAACACCTGCAAAGATTTGACAACAGCCTTCAGAGGGACATTTTTTTCAACTCAAGCAGTTTACATGAGAGGATAATTTTCCACTCATCTTCACTGAACCAACAAAAGAAACCCTCTCAACGATGAAACAAAGTCATCCAATGACAAATGCAACCCCCCCAAATGTCCCAGCAGTCCAAAATATTAGTCAAACATGCACCAGTCCTCCAATCATGCTCCCAAATCTTAATCAACAGAAAAATGACTCGAACCACAACAGAAAGTACAGATTTTTTCACGTAGTACCATGCCCAGATAGAAGAAAACAAGTAAATAAACATGGTCTCACTGTTCTCCAGCTCTCTCCAGGTAAGTGACAACAAGAGCGTCTCCTTGCACGTCCTGGAGCGACGCGTCTCCCGCTGGACACGATGGTCTGCTCTCGTACAGATCTCCTTAGGAGAGACAGCTCTGGCCCACAATAGAGCGTATAAGTCTGTTTTAGTTTTGGAGACCAGCAAGTATGTGTGTGCATATTACTCCGGTTCTGACATCCCTCCACTGACTTCCTGTCCATTTTAGAATAGATTTTAAGATTTTATTGCTAGTGTTTAATGTTTAAAATGCGCTGGTACTATATTCATCTTTATATTTATTTATTTATTTCGTGCATGGTAGTGCATAGTTTGACAATATTACAGTAGTACATTTGTACACTTCAATCTACACACCCATGACCGAAAAGGAGCAGGATGAAGAGGGCACAACATCCAATATATCTCAGGGCACAACATCCAATCAGAGGGTCCTTGCAGTTCCCAGATCCAGACTCAGAGGCGACCGGGTCTCTTTGGGAGATGGTCCCATTTCCTGGAACAATTTACCTTTTTGTGAATTAGAACAACTCAAACTGTTATTGCACTGAAATTGCCAATCCCTGCTTGCTTGCTGATTGGGTAACGTACTGTGTCACGCATCGCGTCACTTCCTGGTGTTGCGGTCTATTGCCGTTGCACGGTGTTTGCAGGCTCTGATCTCTCCCGACTTTTTTTGTCTAAACTTAGATTGTTTTCTGGTAAAATAGTACTATATCTGGTAAATTTCTGTCTTTATTTCAACACTCGCACATTTTTCTCTTCCGCAACTTTCATTGTCACCAATCACCGATACATTCTCTGTCCGTCAGCCTCTGTTAGCCTCTTAGCATGGCCTCCTCTTCTCCCACCGTTTCTCCTCTTTGCTGCTCAGTGTGTGAAATGTTTAGCTATTCCTCTGCCTCCTTTAGCGAAGACGGTAAGTGTTTAAAGTGTAGTTTATTTGCAGGGCTGGAGGCGAGGCTCAGTCATATAGAGGTGCGGTTCTGCCAACTAGACCATAGTCCGATAGAATCGTCAGCTAGCCAGGCTAAGTTAGCGGTGGACCGGCCTGTAGCAGCTGCTGCTAGCCGCTCCCCTGCAGCTCCCGAGTAGCCGGCCAGTCAGGGCCGGTGGGTGACGGTTCGGAGGAAGCGTAGTCCTAAAGGGCGCATGGAACACCACCACCCGCTTCATGGGTCTAACCGATTTTCCCCACTCAGCGACACACCCGTTGAGAAGCCGACCCTGGTGATTGGAGACTCCATAGTCCGGCATGTGAGGCCGACTCCAGTGACCATAGTTAGGTGTATCCCGGGAGCCAGAGCGGGCGACATTGAAGCAAATTTGAAGCTACTGGCAAAGAGTAATCGTAAATTGAGTAAAGTTATCATAAATGTCAGAGCTAATGACTCCCGTCTTCGCCAGTCGGAAGTAACCAAAATGAATATTGTCTCGGTGTGTAACTACGCCAAAACCATGTCGGACTCCATAGGTTTCTCTGGCCCCCTCTCCAATCTGACCAGCGATGACATGTTTAGTCGCATGCTCTCGCTCCGCCACTGGTTGTATCGGTGGTGTTCAGAAAACGACGTGGCGTTCATTGATAATTGGGAAACGTTCTGGGGAAAGCCCGGTCTGATTAGAAGAGACGGCATTCATCCCACCCGGGCTGGTGCTGCTCTTGTCTTTAGTAATTTGGCCTGTTTTATTAGACCCTCTCCCTGACATCGCAGGGTCCAGGCCAGGATGCAGAGCTGCAGTTTAACACACTTCTCTACCGCTTCTCGAGGAACAACGCCTGCCAACAAAACTGTAGGATTACATGATGTAACTGGTAACTCTGGCCAGGTGCCTAGCAAAATAGAAGTGGTTGCAGTTCCCCGCCCTCCAAAAGTTCCCCAGGTGCGGCGTTATAGAGGCGTTAACCAAAATAATCTTGTAAAATTTAAAACCAATGCACATTTGGTACCAATAACAGACCGAAAAATTAGATGCGGACTACTAAATATACGATCGTTAAGCTCCAAGTCTCTGTTAGTAAACGATATAATTACAGAGAGCAGGAGTGATGTTTTCTGCTTAACAGAAACATGGTTACAGGAGGAAGAGTATGTTAGTTTGAATGAATCGACTCCTTTAATCGGCTACTTTAATCATCACATTCCTAGAAACACGGGTCGAGGTGGAGGAGTCGCAGCAATTTATAACTCCGGTCTCCAAACAAAAATTGAACCTAAGTGCAATTATAATACATTTGAAAGCCTCACGCTTAGTCTGAAATTTCCGAGCTGGAAATCAGAGAGGCCAGTTGTGTTAGTGGTAGTGTATCGGCCCCCTGCTGGTGCTTATCTAGAGTTTTTATCTGAATTTTCAGATTTCCTTTCTGGATTATTGATCAGTACAGATAAATTCATCATAGTGAGTGACTTTAATATTCATATGGATGTTGAAAGCGATAATCTTAAATAAGCCTTCGATTCTCTTCTAGAATCAATGGGTATCTCACAAAAATTGGACGGGCCGACGCATTGTTTTGATCATACTCTCGATCTCGTTCTCACCTACGGTGTTGAAACTCATGATTTGTTGGTGTCACCTGTAAACTCCCTTTTATCCTTAATAACGTTTGAATTTCATATTGTCGATGTTGAAGTGCAAAATGGGAGGTATTACTTTAGCAGATGTTTGTCTGATGAAGCTATTGCTAAATTTAGGGAGGCCATTGCTCATCTTAAGACAGTGGAAAATAGTGAAGTAGTAAAGGCCAGTGACCTGCAGTTGCTCCTTTGAAAAGGAGGGTTTCTAGCCACAGGAGCTTAACTCCCTGGTATAATTCAGATATCCGCATGTTGAAACAAAACGTGCGTAAAATGGAAAGGAAGTGGTACTCTTGTAGGTCTGTAGACTCTTATCATGAATGGAAAGATATTCTAATAGTATATAAAAAAGCCATTCGCAAAGCAAGAACAGCTTATTATTCATCGTTGATAGAGGATAACGAAAGTAACCCACGTTTTCTGTTCAGCACTGTAGCCAGGCTGACAAAGAGTCACAACTCTGTTGAGCCGTGCATTCCTGCAGCTCTCAGTAGTGAGGACTTTATGGGCTTCTTTAACAGTAAAATCACGAGAATTAGAGAAGAAATCAACCAGCCGGTTGTGGGCGTTTCTTCAGCTTTAGCGACTTCCCTAGGCTCTGACTTGACTCTAGACTGTTTTGATCCTATAGACCTCCCTGAGCTGACTTCACTCGTTAATAGAGCTAAGTCAACCACATGTATGTTAGACCCCATCCCGACTCGACTATTCAAAAATGTTTTTTCTTATTGGTGCGACAATACTGGACCAAATGTTAGGCTCAAGGGAAGGAGGGCGGACCCAAAAGCAGGACAACACGAGCAAGGTTCAGGTGTAATAAAGTTTATTTAACAAAAGGCGCTCCACAGGAGGGAAGGAATGCAAACACAAAATCACAGACCGAAAAAACGCAGCTGGAAAGTCCAACTAAAAGCGCAGACCGGAGGGAAGCTCACGGCTGGAAAAAGTAATCCCAAGGACCCAGGAAGGGAAGGCCCACGAACAGGAGACCATGGAAGACCAGGAAAACAGGCAGCATACAGGGCTCTGAGCTGGAGAGAATAATCCGACACCACAGCTTGTGGGAGGCAAGCTTAAGAGCAGACTGGGTGACGAGGCTGAGTGGTGTCAGGTGTGGGGATGAAGATAGGGATCAGCTGTGGTGCTCTGGCCAAGCCTGACCAGACTTTGGCGCCATCTGGTGGAGGAAGGGTGTGCCAAACCGTAACACCAAATAAACCTATCCCTAAGTTTAGGATATGTACCACAGGTTTTCAATATTGCAGTAATTAAACCTTTACTTAAAAAACCTTCTCTTGACCCAGACACCTTAGCTAGTTATAGACCAATTTCCAACCTTCCATTTGTGTCTAAAATTCTGGAAAAGGCAGTTTCAAGCCAGTTATGTGACTATTTGTATAGAAATGATCTGTTTGAAGTCTTTCAGTCAGGGTTCAGAATGCATCATAGCACAGAGACAGCACTGGTTCCAGTCACGAATGACCTCCTTATGGCCTCAGATAAGGGATTAGTGTCCATACTGGTTCTACTGGACCTCAGATAAGGGATTAGTGTCCATACTGGTTCTACTGAACCTCAGATAAGGGATTAGTGTCCATACTGGTTCTACTGGACCTCAGATAACGGATTAGTGTCCATACTGGTTCTACTGGACCTCATACTGGTTCTACTGGACCTCAGATAAGGGATTAGTGTCCATACTGGTTCTACTGGACCTCAGATAACGGATTAGTGTCCATACTGGTTCTACTGGACCTCATACTGGTTCTACTGGACCTCAGATAAGGGATTAGTGTCCATACTGGTTCTACTGGACCTCAGGTAAGGGATTAGTGTCCATACTGGTTCTACTGGACCTCAGATAAGGGATTAGTGTCCATACTGGTTCTACTGGACCTCAGATAAGGGATTAGTATCGATACTGGTTCTACTGGACCTCAGATAAGGGATTAGAATCCATACTGGTTCTGCTGGACCTCAGATAAGGGATTAGTGTCCATTCTGGTTCTACTGGACCTCATACTGGTTCTACTGGACCTTAGGTAAGGGATTAGTGTCCATACTGGTTCTGCTGGACCTCAGATAAGGGATTAGTCTCCATACTGGTTCTACTGGACCTCAGATAAGGGGTTAATGTCCATACTGGTTCTACTGGACCTCATACTGGTTCTACTGGACCTCAGATAAGGGATTAGTGTCCATATTGGTTCTACTGGACCTCAGATAAGGGATTAGTGTCCATACTGGTTCTACTGGACCTCAGATAAGGGATTAGTGTCCATACTGGTTCTACTGGACCTCAGATAAGGGATTAGTCTCCATACTGGTTCTACTGGACCTCAGATAAGGGGTTAATGTCCATACTGGTTCTACTGGACCTCATACTGGTTCTACTGGACCTCAGATAAGGGATTAGTGTCCATATTGGTTCTACTGGACCTCAGATAAGGGATTAGTGTCCATACTGGTTCTACTGGACCTCATACTGGTTCTACTGGACCTCAGATAAGGGATTAGTGTCCATACTGGTTCTACTGGACCTCAGATAAGGGATTAGTGTCCATATTGGTTCTACTGGACCTCAGATAAGGGATTAGTGTCCATACTGGTTCTACTGGACCTCAGATAAGGGATTAGTGTCCATACTGGTTCTACTGGACCTCAGATAAGGGATTAGTGTCCATACTGGTTCTACTGGACCTCAGATAAGGGATTAGTGTCCATACTGGTTCTACTGGACCTCAGATAAGGGATTAGTGTCCATACTGGTTCTACTGGACCTCAGATAAGGGATTAGTGTCCATACTGGTTCTACTGGACCTCAGTGCTGCTTTTGACACTATAGATCATGGCATTTTACTGCACAGGTTAGAGCATGTTGTTGGGATTAAAGGGACAGCTCTACGTTGGTTTAAATCATACCTATCTGACAGGTTCCAGTTTGTTCATGTACATGAGGTTTCTTCAGAACAGTCAAGGGTCTGTTATGGTGTTCCGCAGGGTTCAGTGCTAGGGCCAGTCTTGTTCAGTTTATACATGCAGCCGTTGGGAAGTATAATCCAGAATCACGGCATACACTTTCATTGTTATGCTGATGATACGCAGCTCTACTTGTCTATGAAGCCGGATGAAATAGAACCGTTAGTTAAACTTCAGGCATGTCTTAGGGACATCAAGGACTGGATGTCCAGAAATTTCTTGCTTCTAAATTCAGATAAAACAGAGGTTATCATTCTTGGTCCAGAGCATCTTAGGAAGGGATTAGATGGTGTTGCGATGGCTTCCAGTGCAACTGTGAGAAACCTTGGTGTTATTTTCGATCAGGATTTGTCGTTTAAACCATATGTCAATCAGGTTTGTAAAATAGCCTTTTTCCATCTCCGTAATATTGCAAAGATTAGGAAAATCCTCTCGCAGAGGGATGCAGAAAAACTAGTTCATGCGTTTGTATCTTCTAGACTAGATTACTGTAATGTGTTGTTAGCAGGATGTCCAAGTAATTTGCTGAATAGGCTCCAGCTGATCCAGAATGCAGCAGCACGAGTACTGACAGGAATCAGCAGGAGAGACCACGTCTCTCCAGTGTTAGCGTCGCTCCATTGGTTACCCGTAAAATTCAGAATTCAATTTAAAATTTTATTACTTGCATATAAAGCCCAAAACGGCTTAGCTCCCCTCCTGCCTGCGCACCCCCACCCCCCCTCCTCTGGGGATCCCGCTGCTGCTTCCACATGCCTGCTGTGCGCTGCTGACGTCCCCCACCCCCCAGTCTGGCCCTCCCTTATGAGCCTGGTCCTGGTCCAGGTCCAGGTTTCTTCCTCCTAAAGGGGAGTTTTTCTTGCCACTGTTTGGCTTAAGGTTTTTCTCCGACTAGGGGAGTTTTTACCTGCCATTGTTTATGTAATAATTGCTTGAGGGTTTATGTTCATGTTCTGGATCTCTGGAAAGCGTCTAGAGACAAAATCTGTTGTATTAGACGCTATACAAAAAAATTGAATTGAATTGAATTTAAATCTCTGCTGAAAACTAATTTCTACTCGCTGGCATTAAATTCAAGTTGAGCTTTAGACTTCTTCTCTTTATATATCATCTTTAACTGATGTAGTTTGAGGTGGATTATTTACAGGATATTGTTTTATTTTAGATGAAAAAGCAGTTTGTAAACCTTGGTTGTTTTTAATTTAAATAAATTTGACCTTAACTTTGAAAGAATGACCAGAAAAGTCTGTTTCCAGCCGAGACTGAAGCCGGTGAAGTAAACAGGGTTTCAGTGACATGAACAACATTAACAACTGCATATTTGTCCTCCAGCTCCAGTCCAGCACGTCAACATAGAACAGGTACAAGATAAAATCACCTGCAGCTCAGAGGGGATCTATCCTGAACCTGGACTCGTCTGGACCACCAGTCCTCCATCCAGCAGGGACCTGCAGAACCTGCAGAACCCACCAACAGTCCAGCAGACTGAACAGCAGCTTTACAGCATCAGCAGCTCTCTGATACTTTCAGACGGAGATACTGACCTGGACTACATCTGCACCGTCAGCACTCCAGCAAACAGCAGCAGGAGATCCATTTTGCTTCAACCAGGTAGAAATTACATTTAAATGTTTATGTGGTGGCTCTCAGTGCCACTGTCAAGTTCCACTCAGTTGACTCCGAAAAGGACACCAGGACAACTCGGATTTCCAATTGATCAACTTTATTTATCCAACTTTTAGGCTTGGTTGGTTTCTTTTCAGTTGATCTCCAAATAGTAATCAGATTGTTAACCTTCGAAAACAAAGAAATAAGTGTTAACAACAACATGTACAGGTATTTACAAGAAAAAAAGTTCAAATAACTCAAACAGGTATTATTTTTAAAGTTAAATCCGTAAACTTTTAAACCCCATTTTTAAACTTTTAAATTGTTTACTGTTCAAAATGAGTCTAAACAAGTAAATCAAAATGTAAAGTCAAAACCGTTTTATCCACTTAAGGGAAATCAAGATGAATTAATCATTTAATTTAATCAATCATTTACTTAAAGCGACACTATGTAACTTTTTCACCTTAATATCATATTTCATCATCATCATTGTGATGGAACATCAACTTCCAACAGGTTTAATGAACCTCTGTCATGGTCTGAGGGGTCTGTATCGCCTTCACTGGCACTATGTAACTTTGAGGAGCATGGTAGGAACCCTTCCACACTGAAAAACTACACATTTTTACGGCTTTGACTGCTTTACGGCATACGTCAATTCCCCCTCCTTCCCCATTCGTAGTCGAGACGAAAATGGGCGGGGCTTGGAGCTCCGCAGAAGCTGGTAACCCGTTGCTGTTGTGGTTATTCTGTAACCATGGTAACCATGGTAACCCGTTACTGTGTTGTAGCTGCAGCAGCTCCACACAACAGACGTGGGGAAAAGATCAATAATGGTTTAACTTTTCACCGGTTTCCTGCTCGGAGGCAGAACCACGGAGGCCGAGTATCTGAGATAACAAAGTAAAAGAGTAAAAGAGTTGTCGGCTCGGTTGGATCGCGGCTGTAACGAGTCCGACCAAACATAACGTTCCTCAGTAAACAAACAAACACGCACACAGACGGGCGTCGGATCAAAACACGGGTTTATTAAACCACAAACAAACACTCACAGACCGGGGTCGGATCATTCAAACAGGTTTTATTCCCCACTACTCCAGCTAAACGCAGTTGTTGGCCAGCTCTCTGCGGTGCGATTAATTTTGTTGAGGAAAAAATATTAACTATTTGATTTGTAGCTGCAGAGGAAAAAAATTACCTCACGAGGAAAAAAAAATATTGCTGACGCCTCGGAGCCTCTTCAAAGCAGTCAAAAAAAAGAAAAGAGAAGTAAGAGGGATACAAAACATGTATTGTATGTTGTACTATTATACTAATTTATTGAAACACATGGCGAGTCAAACATTTACCAAAGCAGCTGCCAAACACTCCTAAACAAGGTAGCCGGAGACGTGGGTTGTGCAGAACTGCGGCAGTAAATCCTTCTACAGAGTGCAGCTCCGACGAGGAGTTCCATTCTTTGATAGGGATTTCATATGGATCCAGACCGTTAATAATCATTATTTTCTCCATATACTGCTCCCTAGCTTCCTTGTTTAAGGTATCCTGGTAAATTCCAGTTCCTTTCCAGCAGTTTAACATCTTTTTTTTTGCATTCCGTCTGTTCACTTGAAACAGTGAAACAGAAAAGCGTCCCGTCTTCTCTCAAAACAAATGCAGCGACGGGACAGGAGTTTTCCGTCAGTACGCGCTGGTGCTCATGGGAAACGTAGTGTTCTTTCTGGTAAAACACTACCACTTTTGTCCAAAAGATGCCGCCAAACTCAGAAAAGCTGAAAGTTACGTTGTGCTGCTTTAATCACTTAATTAATAATAATTATAAGTAAAGGTAAATAAGAGTAAAGGTAAGTAAAAGGGTAAGTATAATTAGCTTAATGAGAAAGGTGAGTATGAAGATAAGTAAGAAAGGTAATTAAGAAATTTAACTTAAAGCAAAAGTTTAACATTTGTATCCTTCAACTTTGCAATTATTTTTATACTTTTAACATTAAGCTTAAATTGTTCAACATAATTATTCAATTGCTGTGGATCCGCTTCAACTCACAAACAAACACTAACAAACAAATCAGGACAGGTAAGTAAACCAATCAAGGTAAGTATTAGCAAATTTAGTATTTCAAAGTATGTATTCTGGTTGTCTAAAAGAACATATATATTTTCCGACCATTGGTGTATTGGAGTCTTTTTAAAAATGGATCTTGTTGATTCTTTCTGGCTGCTTTCCGCTCTGTTCATTTGCTTGGGTGTGAATGAAGTGAGACAGGCCGTTTCCGAATTCGGACACTACCGCACTATATGCTACATACTGCAAAGTATGCACTGAATACTGCCTACTGAATGAACGATTCCATACGCTGCTCCAGCAGACCGTTCACACAGCAGTGTGCTACAGTGTATCACAGAATGCATTTCGCACCAAAACGTCAGCGAAAGATGAGATTTAAAAGCAGACTAGAAGCTGTTTTAATTCCAGCTGTGGCGCTGGTAATATGCCACTTTATTACGTTTTAACATCTTTTCAGGCGTAAAAGTAACCGTTTAGTTTAGTAGCAAGTTTCTCCATGTAGGAGCAGGGATGTATTGTCTCACCATGTAGTGGGTGTCGGTGTGGAGGCGTGTGTGTGTGGGTGCGTCACTGGGAGAGAGTGGGTGACTGATTAAGATCACCTGCACCTGTAGTGGATCAGTTTTGTTTGTAAGAGTGAGGGTGAGGCAGGTGCCTATATTTTCTGTTGACCGCAAACCCAAACGCAAACGCAAAGACAATCTGAATATAAGGCTGACAGTCTAATTTCATGGAATGGAACAATAAAACCCCATTGAACTGGCAGTACTGGCTTATATTTTGCTTTGATCGAAGCGTGTCGGACAGATCCCTGCTTTCACTCTCTAAGTGACTAATTAAAGGTTGATAGTCACCAGCAACATTGTCAACACAAAAAGGCTACAGATCAGAGACCCATCTGATACTTTGTGCATGTAAGACAAGCGACCACTCTGGATGCAAACCGTGAGTAAAATTGAATAAAGCATGGATCGCAGCCCCGCCCATGGTATGTGAAACTCAGTTCATTCATGCTGTGAAGTTGACTCTTGCTTGGACACAGTTGATGCTGGTTACTGCTGCATATTGGATGCACATGGATACTGTGGCTGCTGATTGATGTCATTATCACCATATTGCTCAAAACGGAACTAACCTGTGGAATGAGAGGATCAGCTGTTTTATGCACATTAAAGTAACAAGTTGGATGTTGATGTTTGATGCTTTGCTGCTGTTGCTCAAGTGTGGACTGTGGATTTAGAGACAATATTGGATGGTTCATGTATGGAGGAACATATGTGCCAAGAGCAAGTAATAAGGTGGACGTGGATTGTGGCATATGTTTAATGAACTTTTGTGATACACAGTACTGGATCTCAATATGAGTGGCTCAAAAGCTGGTTCATGTGTGAGTGAATTGAAGGCTGGTTCAAATGCAAATGAAACTGATAATGAAATTGACAAAAGAAAACCCATTCTCACTGAAAAGGCTTTGGCGTATAAAATTGAGAAGCTTCAGAAAGACCGCAAAGCAAGAGTGAATAAAATGAAAAGTGTCATAATTTCTTTAAAGAAGCTCATGGGGAATGATGATAACACTTCACAGGTGCGAACTCAGTTGGACACTTTGATGCAATTGCATGATGACGCAATTTCCCTGCACACGTCATTGATTGACATAATACCTGAAGAGGAGCAGGATAAACAAAATGTCTGGTTTGCAAGCATCAATAAACATAACAAAGGATTTATGGAGGATGTGGAACTGTGGCTATCTGAAACTCAGAGACTGGGTTCAAGACCTGCAAAATATCACAATCTGCAGAAACTGCATGCAAATAAGGAATGTGAAAATCCTCCTAGCTTGTCATTGCATGCGCTACAGCTTCATAGCAACATGTCCCCAGACAAGGGACAGGATGAGTTGGCTGGAAAAACCCACAACATTGAAGAGAATGCCTTGCTTGGAGCAGTACATGATGACATTCAACCAAATGACAGTATCTCCAATGTTGGAAGCAAAAGCTATGGATCAAAAGCTGGGACGTCAAGAACGACAAGGACTTCACGCTCCTCTACTTCCTCTTGCCGTGTTAAAGCAGAAGCTGAAATGGCTGCTCTTCTCACACGACAAAAATTACTCAAGAAAAAACAAGGTCTGGACCAGCAGGAGGAGGAAATAAGAAAAAAGAAAGAGAGCTTTGAGCTTGAAGTGGAAATCGCAGCTTCTCAGGCTAGATTGGAGGTCTTGAGAATCTCAGGAAGCAGTGTGAAAGGCAGCAGATGTAACAAATCGGATGGTATGGAATCTTACATCGCCAGGGGGGCTCGAACTGCTCTTAATGCTGAGGCTGAGGCATTTGTGCCTGGTGGCCAAGTAGTATATGACAGTCAAATCACATCAAGGCATCATCTGACAAACCCAGATGAAAGGAGAATTACTTTTGATGCTACATCGCAACTGGTCCGGCAGAGGCCAACTGAGCTTGGAATGGCACACAATGTGAGGACTGATGTTTCCAGGTCTCAATTTGGAGCCAGTACAAATGCCCAAACACCGGTTAGCGATGATGGCAACACCATGCTCTCCATAATTGCAAGACAGAATGACATTTCTGCTCTCCTGGCACAACAACATAACATCTCTCATTTGCCACAAAGAGAAATCCCAGTGTTTGATGGAGATCCACTTCACTATCATGCCTTTATGAGAGCCTTGGAACACATTGTAGAGAAGAGGACAGGTGATATAAGAGACTGTCTGCACTTCCTGGCACAGTACACCAGGGGGCAACCGCGAGAGCTTGTTCGAAGCTGTCAACAAATGCCGGCAGACAGAGGATATCAAAAGGCCAAGGCTTTGTTGGAAGAACATTTTGGAAGCGAGCAAAAGGTTGCTTCAGCTTATATGGACAAAGCACTGTCATGGCCTGTAGTTAAAGTAGAGGATGCCAAATCTCTACAAGCGTATGGTCTCTTCTTAAGAGGATGTTGCAATGCGATGGACGAAGTACTGTACATGTCTGAGCTTAACATGCCTGCAAACATGCTGACAGTTATAAAAAAGTTGCCCTACAGATTAAGGGACAGATGGAGGACAGTGGCCTGCGACATTCAAGAAACACATCATCGTAGAGCTACTTTTCCTGACATTGTGGCTTTCATTGAGCGTCAGGTCAAAATTTTAGTTGACCCCATATTTGGCAATATACAGGATGCCCCAAAGACAATGACCAGCAAAGATGGAAGCAAAGATAATTATCAACGTCGCACACGAACCCAAGGGAGTAGTTTTGCAACTACAGTCGCTGCAGTTGATGAACGAAAGGCCCATGTGAGGAAGGAAGGAGCCTCACTGGACAAGATCTGCCTGTACTGCAAAGGTGAACATGCACTGGAGTTGTGCCCTTTACTGGGAAAGAGGGCACATAATGACAAGATTGCTTTCCTGAAAGAGCACGGAGTCTGCTTTGGATGCTTATGCATAGGGCACACGAGTAAGGATTGCAGGAGGCGACTGTCATGTAAAGTATGTGGAGCTAAACATCCTAGCATGCTTCATATTCACCCAAAAAACAAAGAGCAAGATAAAGGTCAAGCAGTTGCAGCGGATACAAACACAGCAGTGGAGAGCTCTCTATTGGAAGTGCAAAGTAGTGGTCTCACTGGGGCCGGCAATCATGACTGCAAACTCTCCATCGTGCCAGTCAAGGTCAAGTCTAAAAAAGGTCATGAAATTGTGGAGACTTATGCCTTTTTGGACCAAGGGAGCTCAGGCTCGTTCTGCACAACAAGTCTGATGAATAAGCTGAATGTTCCAGGAAGAGGAACTAAGATTCTCCTGCGCACTATGGGCCAGGAAAAGATAGTTGGGACCTGCATTGTATCGGATCTGGAAGTAGCTGGTCTGGAAAATGGTTTCTATTGTGACTTACCAGATTTCTACTGGACCTCAGTGCTGCTTTTGACACTATAGATCATGGCATTTTACTGCACAGGTTAGAGCATGTTGTTGGGATTAAAGGGACAGCTCTATGTTGGTTTAAATCATATCTATCTGACAGGTTCCAGTTTGTTCATGTACATGAGGTTTCTTCAGAACAGTCAAGGGTCTGTTATGGTGTTCCGCAGGGTTCAGTGCTAGGGCCAATCTTGTTCAGTTTATACATGCAGCCATTGGGAAGTATAATCCAGAATCACGGCATACACTTTCATTGTTATGCTGATGATACGCAGCTCTACTTGTCTATGAAGCCGGATGAAACAGAACCGTTAGTTAAACTTCAGGCATGTCTTAGGGACATCAAGGACTGGATGTCCAGAAATTTCCTGCTTCTAAATTCAGATAAAACAGAGGTTATCATTCTTGGTCCAGAGCATCTTAGGAAGGGATTAGATGGTGTTGCGATGGCTTCCAGTGCAACTGTGAGAAACCTTGGCGTTATTTTCGATCAGGATTTGTCATTTAAACCATATGTCAATCAGGTTTGTAAAATAGCCTTTTTCCATCTCCGTAATATTGCAAAGATTAGGAAAATCCTCTCGCAGAGTGATGCAGAAAAACTAGTTCATGCGTTTGTATCTTCTAGACTGGATTACTGTAATGTGTTGTTAGCAGGATGTCCAAGTAATTTGCTGAATAGGCTCCAGCTGATCCAAAATGCAGCAGCACGAGTACTGACAGGAATTAGCAGGAGAGACCACGTCTCTCCAGTGTTAGCGTCGCTCCATTGGTTACCCGTAAAATTCAGAATCCAATTTAAAATTTTATTACTTGCGTATAAAGCCCAAAACGGCTTAGCTCCACATTATTTACAAGACCTGATAGTGCCTTATGTTCCTGTCAGAGCTCTCCGTTCTCAGAGTGCAGGTTTACTCGTAGTTCCTAGAGTATCTAAATGTAGATTTGGAGGGCGGGCGTTCTGCTATCAGGCACCACTACTATGGAACCAACTTCCAATCTGGGTTAAGGAGGCTGACACCACCTCCACCTTTAAAACTAAACTTAAAACATTTCTGTTTAGTAAAGCCTATAGTTAGTGTTTAGTAAACCTCTAGCTGGTGTTGGTAAATCTCTAGGTAGTGTAAACTTTAGTGTGTCAGAGTCGCTCCTGTGGTTTCTTGTGCTGGCCCCCCCTTCTCCTCCCTTTTCTCTCTTTTGTCCATGTTGCAGCATCCTTTGCCGGACACCGGAACCTGCAGGTGGTCGTGGGTGGCTTGTAGCTTGCATTACGGAGCACAAGTCTTTCCCTGACCCTGCACCCCAAACTGGGACTTGCTGATTGGGCCGGAGCTTCGGGAGCTGCATGCTGGCCTGCGGTCCCCACCCCTGGTCATCCCGTTGCTGGCCCCCCCTTCTCCTCCCTTTTCTCTCTTTTGTCCTGCAGGTGGTCGTGAGTGGCTTGTAGCTTGCATTACGGAGCACAAGTCTTTCCCTGACCCTGCACCCCAACCTGGGACTTGCTGATTGGGCCGGAGCTTCGGGAGCTGCGTGCTGGCCTGCGGTCCCCACCCCTGGTCATCTCGTTGCCGGCCCCCCCTTCTCCTCCCTTTTCTCTCTTTTGTCCTGCAGGTGGTCGTGGGTGGCTTGTAGCTTGCATTACGGAGCACAAGTCTTTCCCCGACCCTGCACCCCAACCTGGGACTTGCTGATTGGGCCGGAGCTTCTGGAGCTGCGTGCCGGCCTGCGGTCCCCACCCCTGGTCATCCCGTTGCTGCTTCCACCTGCCTGCTGTGCTGTTGCCGTCCCTGACCCACCAGTCTGGCCCTCGGCAGGAGGGTCCCCCCTTATGAGCCTGGTCCTGCTCAAGGTTTCTTCCCTCCTAAAGGGGAGTTTTTCCTTGCCACTGTTTGGCTTAAGGTTTTTCTCCCACTAGGGGAGTTTTTACCTGCCATTGTTTATGTAATAACTGCTCGGGGGTCATGTTCTGGGTATGGGTCTCTGTAAAGCGTCTAGAGACAACTCTGTTGTATTAGACGCTATATAAATAAAATTGAATTGAATTGAATGTCTTTACACAGAAGAAAATGCCTGTGTGCAAGAGCAACATACCACGGGAGCAGGATCTGGTTAGATGGCCATATCTGCGAGGGGTACATCTACCTGAAATTGATGCAGAGGTGGAGCTTTTGATTGGGTTGAATGCACCAAGAGCTCTGGAACCAATAAAGGTGATTGCAAGTGAAGATGGAGGGCCATATGCTGTGCAGACCATGTTGGGATGGACTGTTAATGGGTCAATATCTGGGGAAACAGACTTGGAGCAAGCCATCATCACTGCTAATCGTATCTCTGTGGTAAAATTGGATGAACTGTGGAAACAGCAATTTCAAATAGACTTCCCTGAATGCAGCCAGGAAGAACAGCTAGGTCCATCAAGACAAGATCATCAGTTTATGGAAATGGTGAAAGGTACTGCTGTGCTGGAGGATGGTCACTACACCATTGGCTTGCCTTTGAAGAAAAGTGATGTGTGCATGCCTGATAACCGCAAGCTAGTGGAGCAACGTGCCTTGAGTCTGAAACAAAGGTTCCAGAAAGATGACTCGTTTCATGCCGATTACACCGCTTTTATGCACAACATAATTTCCTGCGGCTATGCTGAGAAAGTGCCCGCTGAAGATCTGGCAGGTAGCCATGGTAAAACTTGGTATATTCCACATCATGGTGTATACCATCCACAAAAGAAAAAGATCAGAGTGGTGTTTGATTGTGCTGCATCGTTCCAAGGAACATCACTGAACACACAGCTACTGCAAGGACCCAATCTTACCAGCTCATTGATCGGAGTAATCACCAGATTCAGGAAAGAACCTGTTGTGTTGATCGCAGACATTGAGGCCATGTATCATCAGGTGCGTGTGCCCGCTGGAGATTGTAACCTGTTAAGATTTCTCTGGTGGCCCGATGGGGACTTATCTCAACCCATGGAGGAGTACAGGATGTGTGTCCATCTCTTTGGCGCAACATCATCGCCGAGCTGTGCAAACTTTGCTCTGAGAAAGTGTGCAGAGGATAACAGTGACTCCTTCAGTCAGCATGTGGTAGATACCATCATGAACAGCTTCTATGTGGATGACTGTCTTGTTTCAGTGCCATCTGAGTCTGAGGCTGTTGCTCTGTATCACGACCTTCGAGACATTTGCGCCAGAGGTGGCTTTAAGCTAAAAAAGTGGATCAGCAACAGTCGAAATGTGTTAGGTGCAATTCCTGAAGAGGAGAGGGCTATGGATGTAAAGGAGATGCATTTGGACCGTGACACACTCCCAGTTGAGAGAGTACTGGGTGTGCAGTGGTGTGTGAAATCAGATACATTCAAGTTCAAAGTTTCAATCCAAGATCGACCTTTGACCCGTAGAGGGATCTTGTCCATGGTCAGTTCTATTTATGACCCTCTGGGAGTGCTGGTGCCAGAAGTTCTTAAGGCCAAACTGATCTTGCAGGATCTGTGTAGGAAGGGCTTTGGGTGGGATGACAATGTACCTACACCCATTGCACTGGAGTGGACAAACTGGATACAGGAGCTTCACCTATTGGAGGATTTCAAGGTCAGCAGATGCTTCAAGCCTATGGACTTTGGTGCTGTGGCTTCTGCACAATTACATAATTTTGCAGATGCGAGTGAGGTGGGTTATGGAACAGCCACCTACTTGCTGTTGCACAACATCAATGCAAAGCGTGCAGCGTCCTTGTCATGGGAAAGGCAAGGGTTGCTCCGTTAAAACCAGTTACCATTCCCAAATTGGAGCTAACAGCGGCAGTGGTAGCAGCACGTATGGACAGAGTGTGGAGAAAGGAGCTGCAGATACTGTTGCTTGACTCTGTCTTCTGGACTGACAGCACCTCAGTGCTAAAATACGTCAAGAATGAGACCTCCAGATTTCAAACATTTGTCGCCAACCGGGTTTCGGAAATCCTCAAGGCATCTCGTGCAGAACAATGGAGATATGTGAGCACATTGTCCAATCCAGCAGATCTAGCTTCCAGGGGACTTGGAGTGAAGTCATTCCTGAAAGATGAACTATGGTTATGCGGCCCACAATATCTGTTATTGTCAGAGGAGCAATGGCCTACAATTCCAGACAGCCCAGGAGAACTATCGAGCAAGATGATCCTGAGGTCAAGATTAGCATTCTGGCCAATGCTGTTACAGCGAAAGAAGAAGTTGACTCAGTGTCTCAGTTGATTGACCGTACCGGATCCTGGAATCGTCTGAAAAGAGTGATGGGTTGGGTCTTAAGATTCAAGAATACAATCTTAAGTCTCTGTAAGAAGAGGAGGGAGGTCATGGCACTGATGTCTCACTCCAAGACAGACGAAAAGGAACAGAAGGATGTTCTGAAAAAAGAGCTGCAACGTATCAAAGACTTGCTCCATGGTTCTCTCACTGTGGAGGAGTTGAGAGAGGCTGAGCTGGAAGTAATTGCATCTTGCCAAAGGAAAAGATTCCCAGAGGAGTTTTCTAGCCTACTAAAGAACCAGACTGTGAAACAAATAAGCCACATATACAAACTGAGTCCAGTGATTGATAATGGTGTATTGAGAGTCGGTGGAAGGCTCAGTAGGGCAGCATTGCCTGAAGAATCAAAGCATCCGGTCATATTAGCCAAAGATCTACATATCTCGGACCTCATTCTTAGACAAATACATAAGGAAGTTGGCCACGGTGGAAGAACCCATATGCTGGCAAGGTTACGCCAAAAATACTGGATTACTGGGGCCGGTGTGGCCATAAGAAGGATCTTGGCAAAATGTGTTGTGTGCCGACGGGTTCTGGCAGTGCCCGGCAGCCAACAGATGGCAGACTTGCCACTCAACAGGATTACTCCAGATGATCCTCCATTCACGTCAGTGGGAGTAGATTGCTTTGGTCCATTTGAGGTGAAACGGGGAGATCTAAAGTGGAAAGATATGGAGTGATATTCACCTGTTTAGCTTTAAGAGCTGTGCATATCGAAGTAGCTGTATCATTGGAGACTGATTCCTTCATCAATGCCTTACGTCTCTTCATAGCAAGACAAGGCCAAGTCAAGGAAATTTGCTCGGACAACGGAACCAACTTTGTTGGCACTGATCGAGAGTTGAGAAGATCTTTGGAACAGTGGAATAACTCTCAGATCCATGAGGAACTCCTACAGAGAGGAATACATTGGAAGTTCAATCCTCCAAGTGGTTCCCATCATGGGGGAGCCTGGGAGAGACTAATTCGCTCAATTAGGAAAGTCCTCAACTCTACTTTAAGAGTACAAACTCTGGATGATGACGGTCTTCACACTGTGCTGTGTGAAATTGAAGCTATTCTCAATAGCAGACCAATAACAAAGGCATCCACAGATGCTAACGACTTGGAGGCCTTGACTCCCAATCATCTTCTCCTCCTCAAAGGTCAGCCATCTTTTCCGCCTGGTGTTTTCCAAAAGGAGGACTTGTATGCTGTCCGCAGATGGAAACAAGTACAATACATGTCCAATCTGTTTTGGAAAAGATGGACAAAGGAATATCTACCACAGCTTCAGGAGCGCCAAAAGTGGAATCAAATCAAGCGCAATTTCATTCCTGGAGATATTGTGCTCATTGTGGATGACTCAGCACCCCGCAACTCTTGGATCATGGGGAGAATTGTGGAGGCTGTTCAAGACAAAGGAGGGCTTGTTCGACAAGTGAAGATAAAGACCAGGACAAGCTGTCTGGACAGGCCTGTCACAAAGATTTGTCTGATTCAAGAAGCCGAGGACACCTGATGGACTATAGCATGAACTTGATGTAGGCTTTCTAAGTCAAGACCCTCAGCCTTAAGACACTTACTGGGAGAACCTGCTTATTCAAGGACATTGAAAATGAACTCTTGACATATTTGTAAAAAAAAAAAATCTGAAAAAATGTAAACTGCTCATTTTCATTTGTAAGTATTTTTGCATTGATCACTCTGTGCTGCGATTGTTATTCTGTAATTAATATGGTATAATAATTAGGGGCCGGAATGTAGGAGCAGGGATGTATTGTCTCACCATGTAGTGGGTGTCGGTGTGGAGGCGTGTCTGTGTGGGTGTGTCACTGGGAGAGAGTGGGTGACTGATTAAGATCACCTGCACCTGTAGTGGATCAGTTTTGTTTGTAAGAGTGAGGGTGAGGCAGGTGCCTATATTTTCTGTTGACCGCAAACCCAAACGCAAACGCAAAGACAATCTGAATATAAGGCTGACAGTCTAATTTCATGGAATGGAACAATAAAACCCCATTGAACTGGCAGTACTGGCTTGTATTTTGCTTTGATCGAAGCGTGTCGGACAGATCCCTGCTTTCACTCTCTAAGTGACTAATTAAAGGTTGATAGTCACCAGCAACACTCCAAATAACGCCTGTTAAGAAATTTGATCCGATGTTCCGGGGATCAAAAGCGCCGCCGGTCCGGCCGCAGCTCACGGCCGGAGAACAGACGCGATCGCCGGGTCAAACTACAGCGTCGTCCCGGGGAGAAACCTGCAGCTCTGTGGAGAATTGTCGCTGGCTGAAATAAATCATTTAGGAAGATAAATGTTGGTTTAATAGATGAAATCTAACAGTCGTAGCTGTCACGTTAGTTTGTCTGAATATAAAGTGAAGCTTCATGTTTTTACTAGATAGATAGATAGATAGATAGATAGATAGATAGATAGATAGATAGATAGATAGATAGATAGATAGATAGATAGATAGATAGATAGATAGATAGATAGATAGATATTCATTTATCTAGTAAAAACAGAGAACGTGGAGCTTCACTTTATATTAAGACAAATCTACTAATTACAGACAAAACAAAGCTATAGCTCAACAGGTTGCGTAGCCGACTTCCGTACAGTGAATGCCGGTTCGATTCCAGTCAGGCCATATTTTGCAAATTTCCCCGATGTGGGACTAATAAAGGATTATCTTATCTTAAATGTTGAAATAGCAGTAAAACCAAATTCATTGATATAATGACACAAGGGATGGAAAGGGATTTTAATAAATGTATTGAAATGAACATATCAGTCTATTGAATTTCATTTTATTTTATTTATCTTCTTCTCTCTGTCGAGTAGCTCTCTCTCCATCTTCTCCTCCTTGTCCAAACCCTCTCTCTGCATCTATTTATTTCAGCTCCCGGACAAATTCTCTGTCAAAACACAGCAATGAAAAGTAGTTATTTCATGAAAATACAACGAACTACCGATATATAACGTTGTCATAACACTTAGTTCACTTTTATTTACGTAGCAAGCACGCTAAGATCACTAACAAAAACCTAACATACTATTAAAAACCCACAATTTTTAATCGTTGTCCTTACACTAAATTGAATTAAAAAGGTTATATATTAAAGTTACTTACATTTATATTCCTCCTTCTCCCTCTCCACGGTGTAACTAGTCCTTTCTGCCTTCACATCACATCACTGTCCGATTACAGCTGTTTCCTCAATAAAGCTTTGAGAAAAAAAGAAAAAAGCGCTGCCCGACCGAGGCCGTATTGCATTCTGGGATATAGTGAGCGAGGTAGGCTGGTCTGAGCATGCTGAGGATTTTTTTCCAAATCAGTACAACATCCGGGTATTTTTCGCACACTGCAGATTTCCTTCTGTTCACATACGGCATACTACTTACTACACTTTGGCCAAATCAGTGTATACTTGTAGTACAGTATGCAAATTCGGAAACGGCCACAGACTTCCATTTCTCAACAGCTGCCTTGAATCAGCCAATTGGTGGCCATCTTGCCCTTGGTGTTTTGGGAAACGTAGTTATTTCTGGTACTTCACCATGTAGGGCCAAGGCAAGTAAGATGAAGGAGGAGTCAGCTCCTCCCTTCCAGGTCAGGGACACTTGAGTTTTAACTTCACAGCCACGGAGACCTTAATGAGATGTTCATGTCATCTACGAAACCTTTTGTCCTTTACAACTGATGTTTAGTTTTCTTTCGTTTTGGGTTTCCATCATTCCATGTCTTGTTTACTGTCATTTCAGCTGTTATAAATGGATCAAACACTGAAACATACATCTCCTGCTCAACCGCCAATTATCCAATAAAGTATCTCATCTGGACATTTAACCACAAAGAGATCATCCTGAACCAGACGGGGCATGTAGTCCGCTACATAACTACAGAGAGGTGGAAGCAGTACGTGATGACTGTATCAGAGACAGGAGGTCTCACTCTCAAGCATTTAACTTCAGACCAGACAGGAACATACAAATGTGAACTCAGGGATGAAGAGGAAACATACGTGAAATACACCTTTCTTCACATACCAAAAGGTAAGACTGTTAAAAGTGTTAGAGCCAGAATGAAAATAAGTTATTAAGAGTTTAGTTTTTATTTGGTCATGTCTCATGTTTAATTTGAATATTTAAAAGGAGAGAGTGCTGCCTGTTTGCCTCTGTTCATGTCACAAGTTGAACTGATGGTATGAACATCTGCATGACATCAGTCTGCTGCAGCAGTAAGTTGTCGGTGACGTAGATCGTCAGAGCAACAGTCTTTGACCGTGAATCACACAACTGCACCCATTTCCTGCTATAGATGGAGACTTTTAATGTTGCTAAATTATTCTGTATTATTGGTTTTAGTAAATAGTGGAAACCTTCAAAGAACTCCAGTGTCACTGACTTTAGCTCAAGAACTGGTCATAAATCAATAAAGCAGATTTAAGAAACTGCAGCTACAAACAGTAACAGAGTTGTGAAGGTTCATGTGTGCTGTGATCTGTTGAGACTCGGGTTCAAATCACTGACATCAAAAACACAGAAACTGTCATTTGAATTCTTGTGTTTTTCTGTTGCAGACCGGAACAGAGTTACTGTAGGAGTGGTGGTTGTGCTGCTGGTCTTGGTTTCTGGAGTCCTTGGTTACAAATACAAAAGGATGAAAGAAAGGACCAAGAGGAGAAAAATAGAAGAAGAAAAAATAGAAGAAGGTAAAGATATTGTTGTCGATACTTTGAATGAAGTTTTTTCAGACTGATACTAGTACTGATAGATGGAGCTAAACTTCTGCTGCGATACTTGATACTGACATTAAATCTGACGTAGTAGAATTGAGATGCTCTCACCATGTCAGCTGTATTTATTTTTAATCTTGTCCAAGGAGTGTACGTCGGCCAAAACGATGATGGGAATCGCTGGCTTGTGTGGCTTAGCTGCTAGCCTGGTTGGTTCTGCCTATGCCAAGCAGAAACTCACGGTTGTATGTGCACCTTTGGACTTACGACGCGATAAGGGCGGACAGGAACACTTTGATAGACAAAGGAAAATACATATTTAGTGCGAACTGTCCACATTTGTTCTCTAACATTTTTTATGGTCAAATGAAGGAAATTAGCTTCACATCCTCGTTATAAATACAACCAAACTGTAACAACGCCTTGTGAGATTCATCGTCAAAAGGCAACTTAAAGGGAAACATGTTCATTTTACACATGTAGCTCTAAATACATGTTGGTGATTCTACGTCGTTCTGTAGCAGGGTGGATGCTACGGGGGCCCGCCCGAAGGATGGAGAGACACAGAGTTTCATGCAGACCCTTTATTCAAACACCAAACACCGCCAACACACAGTGCACAAGCACCTCCGCATGACAGCAGCTCCTCCGACCCCTTCGCTGCTGTCCGGCTCCGCCTTATAAGGCAGGCAGGGTGGAAAGAACCAGCCACTCAGGCGGATGGGACACAGGTGCGTGTCCCATCAACTTCTCCACCCTGCCACAAACACAATTAAGGATCAGGGGCCTCATTTATAAAGCTTGCGTGCTACAAAACAGGGCTTGAAAGATGCACACGCCATCTTCTACACAAAGGTTGGGATTTATAAAAAAAAAAATAATGGGAAAATGTGCGTATCTCTACGCAAACTTTGATCCTAGCACACGAACATTTTGAAGATATGGGGAACTGGTGAGGCGGGCGGTGAGGTGGTGAAATGAAGCCTGATTCATGTCATACTTTTAATGTCATCACATATCAGACTTATAGATCCATTACACCCAAGCCGGCAGTGTTAGACACGCCGTGCCGGGAACCACCTCATCACCCACCGCTTCCAACTGTAGAGTGACTGAGGACATAACAAAGAAGTCCAATGTGCCTTTTCCCAAGTTGCTGTTGAAATGTATATGAATAAACAGATAAAACTGTACTTACTGCTCTCCTCTGTGGTCTCCACCAAATCAGTGTCTCTTTCCCTCTCCGACACTACACCACAAACGCTGGCCGTCCCAAGGATGGAGGCTATTCTGGTGTCCAGCGGTGTGGGCTCGGGTGTGCACCGGCCCCCACCTGTCGAAGCTCTGATGGTGCCGGGCCACTCTCCTCTTGGCCTCCACCTTCAGATCACACCACTTCTTTTTTATTTCGGGCACAGATCTGTCCGTGGCACTCACAGTCTTTACAACAGCAACGACGTGCTGCCACTCACTCGCTTTCTTTTTGTTAGTGATGCCACGACTGTGACCACCAAATAATTTTTTTCCTGGCCTCCACCTCATCCACAACATCATCCATCTCAGTCTCCGTGAAATTTTGCTTTCTGGTCTTCCTTGCCATGATTTTTGAGTGTAAAACACCATTGATCAGCAGGCTCATTTATATGCAAAAACAGTCATGAAGAAGTTTGCATTGACCATTCATGGTATGAAGTGGGCGTGTAGAGGGCGGGATATGAGGACAATTCACCTGCGCAACCTTCCAGGTGGACTGTGATTTATAAAGAGAACATTGCATGCAGATGTGCGTGCACACGGTTTTATAAATCAGGATTTCTTTGCGCGCGCGTCATTTTCGGCTTTTGAGCACACTGTACACTTTTAGTATGAATCCTACACACTCTTTTACAAATGAGGCCCCAGGGCTCTACTGCTAACATCCTGGTACTAGAAACCCAGATGTTCTTGTCACTTCCACATCCTGAATGTTCAGAGGTGTTTTAAAAGCGATATACTCAATATTGGACAGCTCTTCGTAAAGTTACAGCTGATCAGGGGATGTTCAGATCTTGATTTTTTTTAGACTTAAATTGTTGAGTGAACTTCATAAAACACTAAATCTCTGTCTTTATGTTCTTTCATTAAGGTACGTCAGTTGAAGTTTGTAAAAAGCGGCTGAAGTCTAAGCTGAAGGAGAAGTACCAGTGTGTTTCTGAGGGGATTGCTAAAGCAGGAAAGAAAACCCTTCTGGAGCAGATCTACACGGAGCTCTACATCACAGAGGGAGGGACCGGAGAGGTCAACAAAGAACATGAAGTCAGACAGATTGAAGCAGCTTCCAGGAAACCAGACGGAGCAGAAACAACCATCAGACAGGAAAACATCTTTAAACCCCCACCTGGAAGAGATGAACCAATCAGAACGGTGATGACGAAGGGAGTGGCCGGCATCGGGAAAACAGTCCTAACACAGAAGTTCAGTCTGGACTGGGCTGAAGGCAGAACCAACCAGGACATCCAGTTCCTGCTTCCATTCACCTTCAGACAGCTGAATGTGCTGAGAGAGGAGAAGTTCAGCTTGGTGAAACTTGTTCATCACTTCTTCTCTGAAACCAGAGGAATCTGCAACTTTGAAGAGTTCCAGGTCGTGTTCATCTTTGACGGTCTGGACGAGAGTCGACTTCCTCTGGACTTCCACAACAATGAGGACCTGACTGATGTTACAGAGTCCACCTCAGTGGACGTGCTGCTGACAAACCTCATCAGGGGGAACCTGCTTCCTTCTGCTCGTCTCTGGATCACCACACGACCCGCAGCAGCCAATCAGATCCCTCCTGAGTGTGTCTCCATGGTGACGGAGGTCAGAGGGTTCACTGACCCCCAGAAGGAGGAATACTTCAGGAAGAGGTTCAGAGAAGAGGAGCAGACCAGCAGGATCATCTCCCACATCAAGACATCACGGAGCCTCCACATCATGTGCCACATCCCAGTGTTCTGCTGGATCACTGCTACGGTCCTGGAGAACGTCCTGGAGAACGTCCTGGAAACCAGAGGGGGAGGGGGGCTGCCCAAGACCCTGACTGAGATGTACATCCACTTCCTGGTGGTCCAGGCCAAACTGAAGAAGGTCAAGTATGACGGAGGAGCTGAGACGGATCCACACTGGAGTCCAGAGAGCAGGAAGATGGTGGAGTCTCTGGGAAAACTGGCTTTTGAGCAGCTGCAGAAAGGAAACCTGATCTTCTATGAACCAGACCTGAGAGAGTGTGGCATCGATGTCAGAGAGGCTTCAGTGTACTCAGGAGTGTTCACCCAGATATTTAGAGAGGAGAGCAACCTGTACCAGGACCAGGTCTTCTGCTTCATCCATCTGAGTGTTCAGGAGTTTCTGGCTGCTCTTCATGTCCATCAGACCTTCATCAACTCTGGAGTCAACCTGCTGGAGGAACAGAATAACACAGAGACTGACCTCTATCAGAGTGCTGTGGACAAGGCCTTACAGAGTCCCAACGGACATCTGGACTTGTTCCTGCGCTTCCTCCTGGGTCTTTCACTGGAGACCAATCAGAACCTCCTACGAGGTCTGATGAAACCAAAACAAAGAAGTTCCCAGAACAATCAGGAAACAGTTAAATACATCAAGAAGAAGATCGATGAGGATCTGTCTGCAGAGAGAAGCATCAACCTGTTCCACTGTCTGAATGAACTGAACGCTGGTTCTCTGGTGAAACAAGTCCAACGGTACCTGAGGTCTGGACATCTCTCCACAGATGAACTGTCTCCTGCTCAGTGGTCGGCTCTGGTCTTCATCTTACTGTCATCAGGAGATCTGGAGGAGTTTGACCTGAAGAAGTTCTCAGCTTCAGAGGAGGCTCTACGGAGGCTGCTGCCGGTGGTCAAAGCCTCCAAGAAAGTTGTGTAAGGACAAACACGGACACATCTGTTTTAGTTACAATCACATGTTCTTGGAGGAAACCAGTTAAATTCACTGTTCAACTAAGTTCAGGTTCATGTGGGACCAGTTCTCCTCAATGATTCATCTCAGGAAACTTTACATGCAGAGAAGAGAAAATTAGCGATAACTATGATCAATATTTATTGATTATTATTTGAAATAAACAGCATTCATTAATATGATATAATTTATTTATTTGTTAAATGGCATAATCACCTTTTAAATGACCTCCAGATTTCTTTTTAATCTCCTCTGCAGGTTGAGTGGCTGTAACCTCTCAGGGAATATCTGTCCACTTCTGTCCTCAGTTCTCAGCTCTCAGTCCTCCAGTCTGACAGAACTGGACCTGAGCAACAACGACCTGCAGGGTTCTGGCCTGGAGCAGCTGTGTCCTGGACTGGAGAGTCCACACTGTCACCTGGAGTCTCTCAGGTCAGAATCCACCACGTGTCCAACCGTTGACCTATAGAACTGTTTGGTTGTTTTATTAGATCCCCGTTAGCAGTTTCTCTGGGGTCTCATCAGAATCTTCAGCTGAATTACAACATTATCATCAATTCAAATACATAAACATAATGCTCACATCTCAGAGACAACAGACACTAGGATACCTGCTCAAAGTACAAAACTAACAACATTATAATCAGCACAATGGCATTATGACTATACATTTCCTCTATTTAAACTCAGGAATTACATGTTCTCATCACACTATCAAACAAGATATTAAGAAAACACTAATCAATAGCTCTACATGTGTTTTGTGGATCTGGAGAAGGCATTTGAGAATCAGCACCTCCAAAACCAAGGCCATGGTTCTCCATCGGGAAAGGGTGGCGTGTCTTCTCCGGGTGGGTGGAGAAGTCCTGCCTCAGGTGGAGGAGTTCAAGTATCTCGGGATCTTGTTCACGAGTGAGGGAACGATGGAGCGGGAGATTGACAGATGGATCAGTGCAGCGTCCGCAGTTATGCGGTCGATGTATTGGACCGTCGTGGTGAAGAAGGAGCTGAGTCGAAAGGCGAAGCTCTTGATTTACCGGTCGATCTATGCACCTTGGCCGGGTTTCCCAGATCAGTTAAGTAGTTCTTAACAGCGAAAGACTTCTTTCAAACCTTCTTAAGGAGCCTGTGAAAGAAAATCGCGTTTCCCAGAGTCGCTCTTAGCTTAAGTATCTCTTTCATTAAGAAGGAAATGTAAGATGCTGCTGACCCAGTCTTTACAACCATCTTAGTGAACAAAGACTCACAGATCCAGGCGCGTCAGGCAAATCAATATCACACCAAGCAATGAGATATTAAAACAATGCACCCCGCACAAATTTTGATCTATTTTATACTTTAGATTTATATTGTTTAGCATTTATTGGTGACAGCAAAGGGGGAAAAAAAAGAAAAATAAGGAATAACAAGTGTGTCCCATATGCTTTATGCATTACGCACAAATAAAACGATCATCATGAATATCATTTATTTGATAATTTGGCTGCTATACAGCATGTTCTCGCTGCAAATCAACCGCGTCACCGTGCGCGAAGCAGAACTGTTTATGAACGCATTCGTGCGTCAGCACTTCAATCCCCTGGACGTGCTGTCGGACCGGGCTGTCCAGGCAGCTGTGACACCGATCCTCCTGCCCGAGCCCGAGCACCTCTATGTGTGATGACAGGGAAGCAGCAGCTGAACGGGATCCTTTGATGAATCGTTCATTACAGTCTCAAATATAATCAATGGTGTCGGTTTATATTAAAGAATCTTTTTGTCCAGAAGAAAAAAGAGCGAAGACAACGACCCATAACTATTTTCTTCTCTTGAAAAAACCCACCTGCACCGCGGGGTTAAGGATAAAAAGACGCTACAGTGCGAGTCGGGATGCAGCGGCTCAGAACAGCAGTGGAATACGTGCGAGGCGGTGCTGATCTCCGCAATTAGAAGCCCTCTATAATTGTAAAAAGAATTTCACTTATCACGGGTTCTTTTTGGAACATAACCCCTGCGAAAAACCATTGTAGGAACAAAAAAGGCCGCTGAGGCCGCTTGCTGACGCGTCACTCAAAAAAGGTAAAAATAAAAGTCCGTTGAATTGGTGCTTAAACTGATCCAGGTTTATTGTAACAGAAATATCACTTGGCAGCAATCGATTATTATAGTGCAAAAATAAAATAACAAACAATGAATATTTACGTGGCTGAAGCAAAGCAAAAACGGTGACGGTCAACAAAAAATATATCAGCCTACCATATGAACGCTTTCGTTTGTCTTCCACCCGCCACCACACAATCAAACCAACCAACCAACAAATTAAAGCCACACCTATAAGCCCCAACGTGATGACGTAACACAAGTATAATTTCAACTTATTCATAACTTAAACTTAAAGTACCATTATAATTGAGCAAATCAAGAATGTTATTTTTAGCTGCTACAATACCGGCCCCTAATTATTATGCCTCAAACCATAATAATTACCAATCTAACAATAATAATAAGTAAAGCATACAACAAGAGACACACACATAAGTACATTTCAATATTAAACAATCTATTATGGAGATCTTCTTTCTTCTTTGCACCCAGTCAGTGAATAAGAGGAATCTTCATCTTCACTCTAAATCAGTAAAGAGTCCATAGCGTATGTACTGTGGTGTAGTGTATGCAGGGGCAAAAGTCCAAAAAATAAAAATAAACACCAAGTCCATCTGGGCTTTTCAAAGTTCTTCTGCCTCCAGCAAAAGACAAATCTTGGTGATCGGCCTGTTCAGGAATCCAGTCTTGGTCTTTATCCGAACATGGCAAAGAGTCCTTTTTTGTCCAAGATGGTCTCTGCAATATTTCCAGTCAACCAGGTGTTTCGAGGTGCTGATTCATCCATTATGACCACGATGTCTCCTGCGGCTGCTCCACGCTTAGGTCGACCTTGTGTGGTGATGATGTTTCCAACATCAAGCTCAGCCAATTCCTGAGCTTCTTCTCTCTTCGTTTTGATTTTTTTTACATTTCTCAATAGATGGCAGGCCTTTGACACCAAGATCTTCAAGCTCCTTCTTTAGAATAGCGACTTCAGCTTTAATGGAACGGCAGTCTCCGAGCAGCTTCTTATAGTTTCTTTTCCCCCCACACAGGGCAATGTAGCGTTTGAGTCTAACAACTGATTTGGGATCACCCTTCTGCTCTCTGGCACCAGCATCTCTTTTTCCTGTTTTCCTCCTATTTTTCTTTTTGCTGTCTTTCTTTTCCTCCAAAGAAGATGAATCCGAGTTCGAATCATTATTTCTCTTCTCCTCTGAGGCTTTGTTTCCTTTTTCACTGTCAGATGTGTCACTGTTATCCGTGTTGTCATTCTTTACTGACTTGTCTTCATCACTCTCATTGCTTTCCCCTTCTGGTGCTTTCTTTTCTTTGCTTGCTTTACCAATTTGTGTCTTTGTAGCAGGTACTTTCTTTTTCATAATTTGCTTTGGACTGTCGTCGTTATTCTCATCCTCTTCTTCTGGTTTATTAGTGTCCTCATCTGTAGACTTTTCTTCGTTTTCATGCTCCGTTGGTATTGCTGCCCTGCGAAGTCGTCCTCCAACTCTCAACACATTGTTTTCCAGGATGGGGTTGAGTTTGAGAATGTGGCTGGTCCCCTTGATGTATATTCCTTTCCTGACACACGAGATTTCATCTGCGAATCCTTTTCTCTGACAAAAGCAGATTATCTCCATTTCAGCAGCCGCCAGTTCCTCCATGGTGAGACGAGGGTTTTCCTGAGTCTTGAGATTTCTTGTGTTCCCTTGTTGCAGGTTTCTCTGATGGATGTTAGAGTGAAGTTGAGCATGAGCACCAGTGTTTTGTTTCCTCTTTCTGCTGAGATGCAGAAGAAGTCCTTTTAGTCTGAGCATCCATGCCACAGCTGTTTTCAGATGAGTCCATGATGAGAAATGGTGGATGAAGTGTGTTACTGGATCCACTGTGTCATTTGTTACCCGAGTGGCATTTGCAGTAATGCTCCTGACTTCAGTGTCTTGAGGTGAGATTTTTTCCAATCCATCAGGATTTTGAGGCCAATCCTCCTGAGGCTGAAGAAGAAATTGAGGTCCATTCAGCCATGTTTCCTTTTTAAGAAAAGTTGGGACTCTTAAACCTCTGGAAGCCATGTCTGCTGGATTGGTAGCAGTGTTGACATTTCTCCACTGTTGTGCGTCTGAGACTTTGTGAGTCTCTTCTTCTTTATCTTCTAGGACACACTCGGGAAAGTCATTCCTGAGCTGTTGCTCCCACAGTCCATCCAGTTTCACAACTGATATCCTATTCATGCTGACTATTGATTGGTCCTGAGCATATTCAGTCCCTTTTCCTAGTGGTCCATTTACTGTCCACCCGAGCATAGTTTTTACAGCATAAGGTCCATTTTCCACACTCTGGACAACTTCCAATGGTTCCAGAGCCTTTGGCACATCTGAGCCAATCAGCAACTCTATCTCAGAATCAATGTCAGGCAGATAAACATTCTTGAGATGAGGCCACTGTTCAATATCTGTTTGGTGTGTGATGTTTCCTTGATGCACAGGCATATTCCTTTGAGTGTATATATCTGGAAGGTCACAAAAGTAGCTGCTATTTAATCCAGCAACTTTGATGCCTGAAACAATGTTGGTTCCAACAACCTTCTTCTGACCCATAGTTCTCAGTAGGATACTGGACCTTATTCCTAGGAGCCTTAACTTGTTCATCAGTCGCACTGTACAAAATGATGCAGTGCTCCCTGGATCAAGGAATGCATACGTATGCACTATTGCATTTCCTTTCTTGGCTTTCACCTGTACAGGCACAATTGACAGTTTGCAGTTGTCCTTGCCGGCCCCAGTAAGACCACTGGTTTGCACAGATGCTACAGCAGTCCTTTGAGTCATCTCCTTTGCCTCTGTTTGCTGTTTGTCCATCTCCTTTCTCCTTTGGTGGATATGCAACATCCTAGGGTGTTTTAAATCACATATGTTGCATGTAAGTCGCTTTCTACAGTCTCTGCTGAGGTGCCCTTTACACAAACAGCCGAAACACAATCCATTTTCTCTTAAGAATGCAATCTTCTCATTATGCGTTCTCTTTTCCAACTTTGAACACATATCCAAAACATGTCCACCATCACAAAACAAACAGCTTTTGTAGGTAAGCAAACTTTTCATTTCCTTTGTGTCTTTTTCATTTTTATCTTTATCTGCAGGTGTCACTGTGGTGGCAAATATACTACTTTTCACTCTGGGTTGAGGCTGTGATTGGGATCTCCTCACATCTTTGCTCACTGCAGGGAGGTCTTTAATGTCGCCAAACACTGGGTCTGTCAAAACCTTCACTTGTCTTTCCAGGAATTTCACCATGTCCTTGAAGATAGCTCTGCGATTATATTTTTCCTGGAAATCACACACTGCTGATCTCCATTTGTCTCTCAGTCGATAAGGGAGTTTCCTCATGACAATTAGCATGTTGGAAGGCATGTCAAGTTCTCTCATGTAATTTATATCTTCCATAGCATTACAACATCCTTTAAGAAAAAGAGTGTATGCTTGAAGAGCTTTTGTGTCATCTGGTTTTATTGATGGCCAGGAAAGAGCTTTCTCCATGTAGGCTGTAGCGATCTTGTGCTCATTGCCAAAATGTTCCTGAAGTAAAGACTTTGCTTCTCTGTACCCTCTGTCCGAGTCCATGTGCAGGCAGCTTCTTACCATCTCCCTTGGCTGTCCTCTTGTGTGCTGCTCTAAGTAATATAGACAATCTCTGGAGTTCTCACTTTTGCTCTCAATGCTATATTCAAAGGTTTTGATGAATGTCTGATATTGTAGCGGGTCACCATCAAAAACTTGAATTTCCCTCTTTGGCATCGAGGAAAGACATTGTTGTTGAACTAACAATGCAGTTATTTCATTTTGCTTTTCCAAAACTGTAAAAATGTTTCTCTGTTCACACTCACCACTGCTTGAAGTGCAAAATAGGAGGTATTATTTTAGCAGATGTTTGTCTGATGAAGTTATTGTTAAATTTAGGGAGGCCATTGCTTATCTTACGACAGTGCGAAATAGTGATGTAGTCGAGGCCAGTGACCTGGGTTCTACCTCTGCAGATGTTGATTTCCTTGCTAGTAACACTGCTGATTTGTTGCATTCAGCTTTAGATGAAGTTGCTCCTTTGAAAAGGAGGGTTTCTAGCCACAGGAGCTTAACTCCCTGGTATAATTCAGATATCCGCATGTTGAAACAAAACGTGCGTAAAATGGAAAGGAAGTGGTACTCTTGTAGATCTGTAGACTCTCATCGTGAATGGAAAGATATTCTAATAGTATATAAAAAAGCCATTCGCAAAGCCAGAACAGCTTATTATTCAACGTTGATAGAGGATAACAAAAGTAACCCACGTTTTCTGTTCAGCACTGTAGCCAGGCTGACAAAGAGTCACAACTCTGTTGAGCCGTGCATTCCTGCAGCTCTCAGTAGTGAGGACTTTATGAGCTTCTTCAACAGTAAAATCGCGAGAATTAGAGAAGAAATCAACCAGCCGGTTGTAGGTGTTTCTTCAGCTTTAGCGACTTCCCTAGGCTCTGACTTGTCTCTAGACTGTTTTGATCCTATAGACCTCCCTGAGCTGACCTCACTCGTTAATAGAGCTAAGTCAACCACATGTATGTTAGACCCCATCCCGACTCGACTATTCAAACATATTTTTTCTTTTATTGGTACGACAATACTGGACCAAATTAACTTATCCCTAAGTTTAGGATATGTACCACAGGTTTTCAAAGTCGCAGTAATTAAACCTTTACTTAAAAAACCTTCTCTTGACCCAGACACCTTAGCTAATTATAGACCAATTTCCAACCTTCCATTTGTGTCTAAAATTCTGGAAAAGGCAGTTTCAAGCCAGTTATGTGACTATTTGTATAGAAATGATCTGTTTGAAGTCTTTCAGTCAGGGTTCAGAATGCATCATAGCACAGAGACAGCACTTGTTCGAGTCACGAATGACCTCCTTATGGCCTCAGATAAGGGATTAGTGTCCATACTGGTTCTACTGGACCTCAGTGCTGCTTTTGACACTATAGATCATGGCATTTTACTGCACAGGTTAGAGCATGTTGTTGGGATTAAAGGGACAGCTCTATGTTGGTTTAAATCATACCTATCTGACAGGTTCCAGTTTGTTCATGTACATGAGGTTTCTTCAGAACAGTCAAGGGTCTGTTATGGTGTTCCGCAGGGTTCAGTGCTAGGGCCAATCTTGTTCAGTTTATACATGCAGCCGTTGGGAAGTATAATCCAGAATCACGGCATACAATTTCATTGTTATGCTGATGATACGCAGCTCTATTTGTCTATGAAGCCGGATGAAACAGAACCGTTAGTTAAACTTCAGGCATGTCTTAGGGACATCAAGGACTGGATGTCCAGAAATTTCCTGCTTCTAAATTCAGATAAAACAGAGGTTATCATTCTTGGTCCAGAGCATCTTAGGAAGGGATTAGATGGTGTTGCGATGGCTTCCAGTGCAACTGTGAGAAATCTTGGTGTTATTTTCGATCAGGATTTGTCGTTTAAACCATATGTCAATCAGGTTTGTAAAATAGCCTTTTTCCATCTCCGTAATATTGCAAAGATTAGGAAAATCCTCTCACAGAGTGATGCAGAAAAACTAGTTCATGCGTTTGTATCTTCTAGACTAGATTACTGTAATGTGTTGTTAGCAGGATGTCCAAGTAATTTGCTGAATAGGCTCCAGCTGATCCAAAATGCAGCAGCACGAGTACTGACAGGAATTAGCAGGAGAGACCACGTCTCTCCAGTGTTAGCGTCGCTCCATTGGTTACCCGTAAAATTCAGAATCCAATTTAAAATTTTATTACTTGCGTATAAAGCCCAAAACGGCTTAGCTCCGCATTATTTGCAAGACCTGATAGTGCCTTATGTTCCTGTCAGAGCTCTCCGTTCTCAGAGTGCAGGTTTACTCGTAGTTCCTAGAGTATCTAAATGTAGATTTGGAGGGCGGGCGTTCTGCTATCAGGCGCCACTACTATGGAACCAACTTCCAATCTGGGTTAAGGGGGCTGACACCACCTCCACCTTTAAAACTAAACTTAAAACATTTCTGTTTAGTAAAGCCTATAGTTAGTGTTTAGTAAACCTCTAGCTGGTGTTGGTAAATCTCTAGGTAGTGTAAACTTTAGTGTGTCAGAGTCGCTCCTGTGGTTTCTTGTGCTGGCCCCCCCTTCTCCTCCCTTTTCTCTCTTTTGTCCATGTTGCAGCATCCTTTGCCGGACACCGGAACCTGCAGTGTGGGAGTGAGGGGGGCAGGGTAACGGCCCCTTTTGGGCGGGGGAGAATGTTCGTCCCTCAAGACTCCTCTCCCTGGCCCTGCCCCTTCTCAACCTTTCCCCGACCCTGCACCCCAACCTGGGACTTGATGATTGGGCCGGAGCTTCGGGAGCTGCGTGCTGGCCTGCGGTCCCCACCCCTGGTCATCCCGTTGCTGGCCCCCCCTTCTCCTCCCTTTTCTCTCTTTTGTCCTGCAGGTGGCCGTGGGTGGCTTGTAGCTTGCATTACGGAGCACAAGTCTTTTCCTGACCCTGCACCCCAACCTGGGACTTGCTGATTGGGCCGGAGCTTCGGGAGCTGTGTGCTGGCCTGCGGTCCCCACCCCCGGTCATCCCGTTGCTGCTTCCACCTGCCTGCTGTGCTGTTGCCGTCCCTGACCCACCAGTCTGGCCCTCGGCAGGAGGGTCCCCCCTGATGAGCCTGGTCCTGCTCAAGGTTTCTTCCCTCCTAAAGGGGAGTTTTTCCTTGCCACTGTTTGGCTTAAGGTTTTTCTCCCACTAGGGGAGTTTTTACCTGCCATTGTTTATGTAATAACTGCTCGGGGGTCATGTTCTGGGTATGGGTCTCTGTAAAGCGTCTAGAGACAACTCTGTTGTATTAGACGCTATATAAATAAAATTGAATTGAATTGAATTGAATTGCTTAAATGAGGTAAGGTGCCTGGAGATGTCACATGATCATCTGCACTCCTAATGCCTGCATGGAGTGTGATGGGTTCCGTAGTGGAAGGTTGCATTTGAGTTGCAGCTCTGTCTGTTGTTCCAGGTCCTTTAAAGGTTTGTGGATTGATGATACCTTTCTCTGTGATGATTTGTCCTTGTGGATGCAAGTCTTGTGGTTTAGGCTCCGAAGATTTTTTCTTAGCATCATGTGTTTCTTTTTCTACTTGTTTCTTTTCAAAATATGACATCATTCCATCAGACGCTCTGGATGGTTTGCTTTGAACACTTGAGCTTCTTGCAGCTTCCATCACTTGCACTTTTGCCATGTTAGCAGCAATGTCCGCTTCCAGCTCCAACAGCTCCTTTTTCCTCCTGAACAACTCCTCTTGCTCCTCCAAAGCATGTCTCTGTTTCAGGTGTTTCTGTCGTACAACTAGGGCAGCCATATCAGCTTCAGCTTTAATGCGTAACGATGAAGTACTTGAGCTTGCTCTAGAATGCTTGCTTGACATGTTGCCTCCAACGTTTGACACACTGTCACCTGGCTGAATTTCTTCTTGCACGTCAGATGATGGTTGTGAGGTTAACTGAGGAGAGGTGTTGTCATCAGTCTCAATTTGGGAAACATTGACTTTAAGTTCAACAGGTGCTTCTGCAAGTAAGATGGGAACAGTGTCTGTGTCTGCAGCAGTTGACATGGGCAGTTGGGGTGCAGTCACATGACCTGTTTGCATAGAGAGTGTTTCAGAAAGTCTTTCAGGGTGTTTTTCAGTCTCAAAAAGCCACATTTTTACATCCTCCACAAAATCATTATTTCCTTTGGTTATGCGTTTGAACCAGTCATTTTGGGTTTCCTGATCCTCTTTGGGAAGCAACACAACAACTGACTTGTGTGCCGTCTTTGCCTTTTCATATAGCTGCATCAGTGTTTCCAAATTGGATTGCACATACTTTGCATTTTCGTCATTTCTCATGAGCTCTCTAACTTCGCGTGTGAGTCCTTTAAGTTTTTTCACCGCTGCCTGACGCTCCGCTTGAAGTGTATCAATCTTGTACTCCAGCGCTTTAGGTGTAAGCCAAATCGTCCGCCTCACCTTCACTTCATCATCCGCTCCATTAGCCTCAGGCGTTTTGACATTTTCCATCATGCATACACAGCTCACACTCCTAGTTCATGCAATCCTTCAGTCCACTTCAGCACAGTGTCACAACAATCCAAAAAAAACAGTGTTTAAGATCCGCGGACTTCAGCGCATCCAGCGCGCACAGACAACCAAACAGTCCACTTCAGCAGCATCCAGCGCGCACAGACATCAGCCAAACAACAGTCCACTTCAGCTGCATCCAGCGCGCACAGACATCAGCCAAACAACAGTCCACTTCAGCAGCCACGGTGCCACAATAATCCAAAACAGTTTTTAATATCCGTCCACTTCAGCGCATCCAGCGCGCACAAACATCAGCCAAACTAAAGTCCACTTCAGCAGCCACGGTGCCACAACAATCCAAACAGTGCTTAATATCCGTCCATTCCAGCGCATGCAGCGCGCACAAACATCAGCCAAACAAAAGTCCCCAATGGACAAGCGACATCCGATCCGTTTTCCACACTGCGTCCAAACTTTCAGCAAACGTATACGGAAGGAATAAACATACCGCTTCTCATGGCTATGATGCGCCGCCGCTTTCCAAGACTTTCTCCTTTTCCTTTTACGCAGCAGTCGGCATTGTTGTCAGCAGTCGGCTACTCCTCGCAGCTGATTGTCAGAGAACAGCTGATTGACACGTGAGCGGAGCCGTGAGGAGCTGCTGCTGTGTCAAAACTCCAAGATCCAAAGTGTTCATAGATGCGGATATTTTTTGTTGACTAAATGTAGGAACAAAAAAGGCCGCTGAGGCCGCTTGCTGACGCGTCACTCAAAAAAGGTAAAAATAAAAGTCTGTTGAATTGGTGCTTAAACTGATCCAGGTTTATTGTAACAGAAATATCACTTGGCAGTAATCGATTATTATAGTGCAAAAATAAAATAACAAACAATGAATATTTACTTGGCTGAAGCAAAGCAAAAACGGTGACGGTCAACAAAAAATATATCAGCCTACCATATGAACGCTTTCGTTTGTCTTCCACCCGCCACCACACAATCAAACCAACCAACCAACAAATTAAAGCCACACCTATAAGCCCCAACGTGATGACGTAACACAAGTATAATTTCAACTTATTCATAACTTAAACTTAAAGTACCATTATAATTGAGCAAATCAAGAATGTTATTTTTAGCTGCTACAACCAGGGATTGCTGTAATTCCACGTTGCGATTTGCGAAACTCGCCTTCTCTTGGCTCATGACCGTCATGTTTTTGAACGCACACACACGCCCACCACGTTTCCTCCCGGTCTCTGCGTGTGGGGAAAAAAAGCCTCACTGTAGCCAGAAATAACGGAGTAACGCACCGTTTGGATGAAAAAGGGTCATTGAATTATATTTATCATCTTAATTTTTCATTATAACGCACAGGCAGCAGGGAATTAGTGCGTTAGGCAGCAGTGCTGCGTGTGAAAATACGCTGATAGTGATCGGTGATCGATTTGCCTGGCATCGATTGATTTGGTTTCAGAACCGGACAGCTGCTCCAAAGAGCTTCTGAAAGAGCGAAACTAAAGGACGGTGTTAAGAAGTCATCTGGGAAACACCCGTATCTTAGGGTTCTCTCTTAAGTGAAACCTTCTTTGAACCTCTCTTAAGTCCTTAAGAGAGGTCGGATCTGGGAAACCCGGCCCTTATGTGTAGTGATTGAACCAACGTCTTCAAATGAGGTACTTAAGACTTCCCAATTTAGTTCACTATGCAGCCAGGTAATGTCCAGAATAACCAGGACAGGAGGCAAATGAATCGCAAAAATAGTTTACTACAAAAATAACTTAAATTTAAAAAGGGCAGGCATCACATACATTAGGCAAAAGCACACGTCATCCAAATGACGGCAAGGGGATAAATAGAATCAGCTCACGCATTCAGGACCCAATAATTCAAAAAGAAACCCAAACCAGTAGAGTAACAACGCCACTGCACTCTAAGGAATCACTCGCACGGTCTCAAGGTTGGGTTTGCACTGCAACCAAAATATAAGCACACAAAACAAAAGGGATCACTAAATGTTAGTGCGATAGCTTCCCCCAAACCGGCGGCCACTAAGGCGCTGTCTGGCACCTGGTAAATATTGCACTTAGCCCAACTAAAATTAATAACAAACATAACAAAAAAAAAATAAACTAAGAAAACAAGAAGGCCCAAATGAAAACGAATTATTAGGAGGAGAAAAAACAGTGACAGTCACTTCTCTCGCAGACAGTCCTATGAACACAGACATGAGTGTTAAGTTTTGTTCCACAAGTTAAGATACAATACTTAAATAAAATACGCCATTCGCTGTACCTTCAAGTAGCTTTACTAGCACCCAGACCAGCAGTTATTTTTTTGTCAGAGACAGATACTAAAACAACATAAAACACGTTTTAACACCACAAAATTCAATGCATTCACAGTTAAATAAATATAAAGTGCATGACGTACAATCGTCAACCTCACACAATGTCCACACTGTCCTGCTCAGCATGCAGATGACTGGAGGTTACACCAACGTCAGATTCAGCGCCTTTACGGCGCTGAATCTGCCCCAACTGCTGCCGCCGCTTTTCTAGTAAAGTAAATGTATATCCTATAAAATAATGTTTTTAATGCAGTACATTGTGAATAAAATATTATTTTCCTTCAAATCACGACCTACCACAACAAATGTTTGGCGTGCCTTGTGCTGCGTGTCTGCACATCCGCGTGTTGTTCAGGTGAGAGAGAGAGAGAGAGCGCTGCTTCTGCTCTCCCTTTAAAGGCTCCCCAGGGTCCTAAAATCATCCCCGTTACATATGGTCATGAACTTTGGGTAGTGACCGAAAGGACGAGATCGCAGATACAAGCGGCCGAGATGAGTTTCCTCTGCAGGGTGGCTGGACGCTCCTTTAGAGATGAGTTTCCTCCCTTAGAGATGAGTTTCCTCCCTTAGAGATGAGTTTCCTCCCTTAGAGATAGGGTGAGGAGTTTGGTCACCCGGGAGGAGCTCGGAGTCGAGCCGCTGCTCCTTCACATTGAGAGAGCCAGCTGAGGTGGCTTAGGCATCTGTACCGGATGCCTCCTGGACGCCTCCCTAGGGAGGTGTTCCAGGCATGTCACGGGGGGGATCCCAGGGAAGACCCAGGACATGCTGGAGAGACTATGTCTCTCGGCTGGCCTGGAAACGCCTCGGACTCCCCCCGGAAGAGCTGGAGGAAGAGATGGAGGAAGAGATGGAGGAAGTGTCTGCGGTGAGGGAAGTCTGGGCATCCCTGCTGAGGCTGCTGCCCCCGCGACCCGGGAACGTATAAGCGGTGGACGATGGATGGATGGATGGATAATCAATAGCTCACTTATCAACAGTGCACTTGAGCTTCTTTATAAAGTTTACCATATTATTATCTCCAATCCAAACCTCGCCACCATCGCTCTGGGATCCATTGTCTTCTTTTTTAAGTTATTTCTACATGGAGGCAACAGAAGACCACCTGCCTAGTTTGAGTTGTGTTGTTCATGAAGTGTTAAAGAACATAAACTTTCCTAAATAACCCATATTATATAATTTATGTATTTGTTAAATGACATAATCACCTTTTAAATGACCACATGATCTCTCTTTAATCTCCTCTGCAGGTTGAGTGACTGTAACCTCTCAGAGGACATCTGTCCACTTCTGTCCTCAGTTCTCAGCTCTCAGTCCTCCAGTCTGACAGAACTGGACCTGAGCAACAACCACCTGCAGGATTCTGGACTGGAGCAGCTGTGTCCTGGACTGGAGAGTCCACACTGTCACCTGGAGTCTCTCAGGTCAGAATCCACCACGTGTCCAACCGTTGACCTATAGAACTGTTTGGTTGTTTTATTAGATCCCCGTTAGCAGTTTATCTGGGGTCTCATCAGAATCATCAGCTTAATTACAACATTATCATCAATTCAAATAAATAAATATAATGCTCACATCTCAGAGACAACAGACACTAGGACACCTGCTCAAAATTCTAAAAATAAAAAAAGACTATACATTCCCTCTTTTTAAACTCAGGAATTACATGTTCTCATCACACTCTCAAGCAAGATATTAAGAAAAAACTAATCAATAGCTCTACATGTGTTTTGTGGATCTGGAGAAGGCATTTGAGAATCAGCACCTCCAAAACCAAGGCCATGGTTCTCCACCGGGAAAGGGTGGCGTGTCTTCTCCGGGTGGGTGGAGAAGTCCTGCCTCAGGTGGAGGAGTTCAAGTATCTCGGGATCTTGTTCACGAGTGAGGGAACGATGGAGCGGGAGATTGACCTTAGAGATGAGATGAGTTTCCTCCCTTAGAGATGAGTTTCCTCCCTTAGAGATGAGTTTCCTCCCTCTCTTAGAGATGAGTTTCCTCCCTCTCTTAGAGATGAGTTTCCTCCCTCTCTTAGAGATGAGTTTCCTCTCTTTGAGATGAGTATGCCTCCCTTAGAGATGAGTTTCCTCCCTTAGAGATAGGGTGAGGAGTTCGGTCACCCGGGAGGAGCTCGGAGTCGAGCCGCTGCTCCTCCACATTGAGAGGAGTCAGCTGAGGTGGCTTGGACATCTGTATCGGATCCTCCTGGATCCTCCCTAGGGAGGTGTTCCAGGCATGTCCCTCCTCCCTAGGGAGGTGTTCCAGGCATGTCCCTCCTCCCTAGGGAGGGGTTCCAGGCATGTCACTCCTCCCTAGGGAGGGGTTCCAGGTATGTCCCTCCTCCCTAGGGAGGGGTTCCAGGCATGTCCCTCCTCCCTAGGAACGTATAAGCGGCGGACGATGGATGGATGCATAATCAATAGCTCACTTATCAACAGTGCATTTTATTCTCCCTGAGTAAACATAAATTACTTGAGCTTCTTCTTAAAGCTTACCATATTGTTATCTCCAATCCAAACCTTGCCAACATCGCTCTGGGATTCATTGTCTTCTTTTTTAAGTTACTTCTACATGAAGGCAACAGAAGACCACCTGCCGAGTTTGAGTTTTCTTGTTCATGAAGTGTTAAATAACATAAACGTTCCTAAATAACCCATATTATATAATTTATTTATTTGTTAAATTACATAATCTACTTTTAAATGACCCAATGATCTCTCTTTAATCTCCTCTGCAGGTTGAGTGGCTGTAACCTCTCAGGGAACATCTGTCCACTTCTGTCCTCAGTTCTCAGCTCTCAGTCCTCCAGTCTGACAGAACTGGACCTGAGCAACAACGACCTGCAGGATTCTGGACTGGAGCAGCTGTGTCCTGGACTGGAGAGTCCACACTGTCACCTGGAGTCTCTCAGGTCAGAACTGGTGACCGTTACAACTGTGGTTGATATTGAAGATCGTTGATGTATTCCTGCTGATCCTCTGACTTCTCCTTCAGCGCCACCATCAGGTGAACACGAGGACAGAGTCAGCTTTAGTCTCAGAGCAGTTCTCTCAGAGTCTCTGCATGTGTGTTGTGTGTCTGCAGGCTGTCAGGCTGTCTGATCTCAGAGGAAGGAAGTTCTTCTCTGGTCTCAGCTCTGACCTCCAACCCCTCCCACCTGAGAGAGCTGGACCTGAGCTACAACCATCCAGGAGCATCAGCAGGGACGCTTCTGTCTAGACTGAAGGATCCCCGCTGGAGACTGGACACTCTCAGGTAGGACACTCTCAGGTAGGACACACTCAGGTAGGACACTCTCAGGTAGGACACACTCAGGGAGGAAGACAGAAGGACATCAGTGTGCTGGACTCTTCATGGTGTCTTTGTGGACATCATCTTCGTGGCTCTGGATTTTCTTGTGTAAATGTTTATTAATTATTAGAGTAAAATACAGATTCCTGCACCGACATGTGGACGCTAGTCCTCGTAGAGGAAGGTTTACATTACAAAAGAGATGTGACCCTTTCATCTGCATTTATATGTTTTATATCCCCCTCAGAACCACAGCAGGGTGGTTTTCAGGCCCATCACAGCCCAATAACAGCTGCACCTTCACTCATCCATGACAAGGCCTCCTCCTGCTGCTGATTCAGCAGAGATGAAACCAGATGAGAAGAATGTGTTGAAACTGTGCTGGAAGGTGACGACCACAGGACAGACTTCAGAGATGCTGCATTCAAGTGCATCTGTCCCAGTGTTGGACTGTTCCTTCATCAGTGTGTCAGAGACATGTAATGTCCATGTTTGCTGAGAGAGACTGAGCTGGTCTGTCCCTCCTCCTCCTGTCAGGGGTGGGGTGTTATTTAGAGGATCCTGGTCCTCTAAATAACATCCCAACCCTGAGAGAGACTGAGCTGGTCTGTCCCTCCTCCTCCTGTCAGGGGTGGGGTGTTATTTAGAGGACCCTGGTCTTCTAAAGAACATCCCACCCCTGAGAGAGACTGAGCTGGTCTGTCCCTCCTCCTCCTGTCAGGGGTGGGGTGTTATTTAGAGGACCCTGGTCTTCTAAAGAACATCCCACCCCTGAGAGAGACTGAGCTGGTCTGATCAGCGATGACATGTTTAGCCGCATGTTCTCGCTCCGTCGCTGGTTGTATCGGTGGTGTTCAGAAAACGACGTGGCCTTTATTGACAATTGGGAAACGTTCTGGGGAAAGCCCGGTCTGATTAGAAGAGACGGCATTCATCCCACCCGGGCTGGTGCTGCTCTTGTCTCTAGTAATTTGGCCTGTTTCATTAGACCCTCTCCCTGACATCGCAGGGTCCAGGCCAGGATTCAGAGCTGTAGTTTAACACACTTCTCTGCTGCTTCTCGAGGACCAACGCCTGCCAACAAAACTATAAGATTACATGATGTAACTGGTAACTCTAACCAGGTGCCTAGCAAAATAGAAGTGGTTGCAGTTCCCCGCCCTCCACAAGTTCACCAGGTGCGGCGTTATAGAGGCGTTAGACTCCCTTTTATCCGACCATTGTTTAATAACGTTTGAATTTAATGTTGTTGATGTTGAAGTGCAGGGCAGGAGGTATTATTTTAGCAGATGTTTGTCTGATGAAGCTATTGCTAAATTTAAGGAGGCCATTGCTCATCTTGCGACAGTGGAAAATAGTGAGCCTCTACTGAAGCAATAGAGGCCAGTGACCTGGGTTCTACCTCTGATGTTGATGTTGATTTTCTTGCTAGTAACTGTCAAGTTCCACTCATTTGACTCCGAAAAGGACACCAGGACAACTCGGATTTCCAATTTGATCAACTTTTATTTTTATCCAACCTTTGGGCTTGGTTGGTTTCTTTTCAGTTGATCTTCCAATAGTAATCAGAGTAATCAGATAACCAGGTTGTTAACCTTCGAAAACAAAGAAAAAAGTGTTAACAACAATATGTACAGGTATTTACAAGAAAAGTTCAAATAAATTCAACAAACTCAAACAGTAAACTTTTAAACGTAAACTTTTAAACCCCATTTTTAAACTCTTTAATTGTTTACTGTTGAGTAAAATGAGTCAAACAAGTAAATCCAAATCATTTCATCCACTTAAGGGAACTCAAGATGAATTAATCATTTAATTTAAATCAATTATTTTAAACTAATTTCCATGCTGAAACGGATTAAATCAACCAAATGGAGTTGGACTCTTGCGTGCTTGCTGATTGGGTAACGTACTGCGTCACGCATCGCGTCACTTCCTGGTGTTGCGGTCTGTTGCTGCTGCACGGCGCGCAGGCACAGATCTCTCCCGACTTTTTTGTCTTAAACTTAGACTGTTTTCTGGTAAAATAGCACTATATCTGGTACATTACTGTCTTTATTTCAACACTCGCTCATTTTCTCTTCCGTAACTTTCACTGTCACCAATCACCAATACATTTTCTGTCCGTTAGCCTCCGTTAGCATCTTAGCATGGGCTCTCCGTCTCCCACCGTTTCACCTCTTTGCTGCTCAGTGTGTGAAATGTTTAGTTATTCCTCTGCCTCCTTTAGTGAAGACGGTAAGTGCTTAAAATGTAGTTTATTTACAGGGCTGGAGGCGAGGCTCAGTCAGTTAGAGGTCCGGTTCTGCCAATTTGACCATAGTCCGATAGCCTCCTCAGCTAACCAGGCTAAGCTAGCGGCGGACCGGCCCATAGCAGCTGAGGGTAGCCGCTCCCCTGCAGCTCCCGAGCAGCCGGCCAGTCAGGCCAGTCAGGACCGGTGGGTGACGGTTCGGGGGAAGCGTAGTAAAGGGCTCACGGAACACCACCACCCGCTTCATGTGTCTAACCGATTTTCCCCACTCAGCGACACATCTGTTGAGAAACAGACCCTGGTGATTGGAGACTCTATTGTGAGACATGTGAAGCCGACTCCAGAGACCTTAGTTAGGTGTATCCCGGGGGCCAGAGCGGGCGACATAGAAGCAAATTTGAAGCTACTGGCAAAGGGTAATCGTAAATATGGTAAAGTTATCATCCATGTCGGAGCTAACGACTCCCGTCTTCGCCAGTCGGAAGTAACCAGAATGAATATTGTCTCGGTGTGTAACTTCGCTAAAACCATGTCGGACTCCGTAGGTTTCTCTGGCCCCCTCCCCAATCTGACCAGCGATGACATGTTTAGTCGCATGCTCTCGCTCCGTCGCTGGTTGTATCGGTGGTGTTCAGAAAACGACGTGGCCTTTATTGACAATTGGGAAACGTTCTGGGGAAAGCCCGGTCTGATTAGAAGAGACGGCATTCATCCCACACGGGATGGTGCTGCTCTTGTCTCTAGTAATTTGGCCTGTTTCATTAGACCCTCTCCCTGACATCGCAGGGTCCAGGCCAGGATGCAGAGCTGTAGTTTAACACACTTCTCTGCTGCTTCTCGAGGACCAACGCCTGCCAACAAAACTATAAGATTACATGATGTAACTGGTAACTCTAACCAGGTGCCTAGCAAAATAGAAGTAGTTGCAGTTCCCCGCCCTCCACTAGTTCACCAGGTGCGGCGTTATAGAGGCGTTAACCAAAATAATCTTGTAAAAATTAAAACCAATGCACATTTGGTACCAATAAGAGACTGAAAAGAGATTAGATGCGGACTACTAAATATACGATCGTTAAGCTCCAAGTCTCTGTTAGTAAACGATATAATTACAGAGAGCAGGAGTGATGTTTTCTGCTTAACAGAAACATGGTTACAGGATGAAGAGTATGTTAGTTTGAATGAATCAACTCCGCCCGGCTACTTTAATCATCACATTCCTAGAAACACGGGCCGGGGCGGAGGAGTCGCAGCAATTTATAACTCCAGTCTCCAAACAAAAATTGAACCTAAGTGCAATCATAATACGTTTGAAAGCCTCACGCTTAGTCTGAAATTTCCGAGCTGGAAATCAGAGAAGCCAATTGTGTTAGTGGTAGTGTATCGGCCCCCTGCTGGCGCTTATCTAGAGTTTTTGTCTGAATTTTCAGATTTCCTTTCTGGATTATTGATCAGTACAGATAAATTCATCATAGTGGGTGATTTTAATATTCATATGGATGTTGAAAGCGATAATCTTAAATTAGCTTTCAATTCTCTTCTAGAATCAATGGGTATCTCACAAAAAGTGGACGGGCCGACGCATTGTTTTGGTCATACTCTCGATCTCGTTCTCACCTACGGTGTTGAAACTGATGGTCTGTTGGTGTCACCTGTTAACTCCCTTTTATCCGACCATTATTTAATAACGTTGGAATTGAATGTTGATGTTGAAGTGCAGGGCAGGAGGTATTATTTTAGCAGATGTTTGTCTGATGAAGCTATTGCTAAATTTAAGGAGACCATTGCTCGTCCTGCGACAGTGGAAAATAGTGAAGCCTCTACTGAAGCAATAGAGGCCAGTGACCTGGGTTCTACCTCTGATGTTGATGTTGATTTTCTTGTTAGTAACACTGCTGATCTGTTGCACTCAGCTTTAGATGAAGTTGCTCCTTTGAAAAGGAGGGTTTCTAGCCACAGGAGCTTAACTCCCTGGTATAATTCAGATATTCGCATGTTGAAACAAAGCGTGCGTAAAATAGAAAGGAAGTGGCACTCTTGTAAGTCTGTAGACTCTTATCGTGAATGGAAAGATATTCTAATAGTATATAAAAAAGCCATTCGCAAAGCAAGAACAGCTTATTATTCAACGTTGATAGAGGATAACAAAAGTAACCCACGTTTTCTGTTCAGCACTGTAGCCAGGCTGACAAAGAGTCACAGCTCTGTGGAGCCGTGCATTCCTGCAGCTCTCAGTAGTGAGGACCTTATGAGCTTCTTTAACAGTAAAATCACGAGAATTAGAGAAGAAATCAACCAGCCGGTTGTAGGTGTTTCTTCAGCTTTAGCGACTTCCCTAGGCTCTGACTTGTCTCTAGACTGTTTTGATCCTATAGACCTCCCTGAGCTGACTTCACTCGTTAATAGAGCTAAGTCAACCACATGTATGTTAGACCCCATCCCGACTCGACTATTCAAAAATGTTTTTTCTCTTATTGGTGTGACAATACTGGACCAAATCAACCTATCCCTAAGCTTAGGATATGTACCACAGGTTTTCAAAGTGGCAGTAATTAAACCTTTACTTAAAAAACCTTCCCTTGACCCAGACACCTTAGCTAATTATAGGCCAATTTCTAACCTTCCATTTGTATCTAAAATTCTGGAAAAGGCAGTTTCAAGCCAGTTATGTGACTATTTGTATAGAAATGATCTGTTTGAAGTCTTTCAGTCAGGGTTCAGAATGCATCATAGCACAGAGACAGCACTGGTTCGAGTTACGAATGACCTCCTTATGGCCTCAGATAAGGGATTAGTGTCCATATTGGTTCTACTGGACCTCAGTGCTGCTTTTGACACTGTTGATCATGGCATTTTACTGCACAGGTTAGAGCATGTTGTTGGGATTAAAGGGACAGCTCTACGTTGGTTTAAATCATATCTATCTGACAGGTTCCAGTTTGTTCATGTACATGAGGTTTCTTCAGAACAGTCGAGGGTCTGTTATGGTGTTCCGCAGGGTTCAGTGCTAGGGCCAATCTTGTTTAGTTTATACATGCAGCCCTTGGGAAGTATAATCCAGAATCACGGCATACACTTTCATTGTTATGCTGATGATACGCAGCTCTACTTGTCTATGAAGCCGGATGAAACAGAACCGTTAGTTAAACTTCAGGCATGTCTTAGGGACATCAAGGACTGGATGTCCAGAAATTTCTTGCTTCTAAATTCAGATAAAACAGAGGTTATCATTCTTGGTCCAGAGCATCTTAGGAAGGGATTAGATGGTGTTGCGATGGCTTCCAGTGCAACTGTGAGAAACCTTGGTGTTGTTTTCCATCAGGATTTGTCGTTTAAACCATATGTTAATCAGGTTTGTAAAATAGCATTTTTCCATCTCCGTAATATTGCAAAAATTAGGAAAATCCTCTCGCAGAGGGATGCAGAAAAACTAGTTCATGCGTTTGTATCTTCTAGACTGGATTACTGTAATGTGTTGTTAGCAGGATGTCCAAGTAATTTGCTGAATAGGCTCCAGCTGATCCAGAATGCAGCAGCACGAGTACTGACAGGAATTAGCAGAAGAGACCACGTCTCTCCAGTGTTAGCGTCGCTCCATTGGCTACCTGTAAAATTCAGAATTCAATTTAAAATTTTATTACTTGCATATAAAGCCCAAAACGGCTTAGCTCCGCAGTATTTACAAGATTTGATAGTGCCTTATGTTCCTGGCCGAGCTCTCCGCTCCCAGGGTGCAGGTTTACTCGTAGTTCCTAGAGTATCTAAATGTAGATTTGGAGGGCGGGCGTTCTGCTATCAGGCACCATTACTTTGGAACCAACTTCCAATCTGGGTTAAGAGGGCTGACACCACCTCCACCTTTAAAACTAAACTTAAAACCTTTCTGTTTAGTAAAGCTTATAGTTAGTGTTTAGTAAACCTCTAGCTGGTGTTGGTAAATCTCTAGGTAGTGTAAACTTTAGTGTGTTAGAGTCAGTAGTCATTGTCGCAGCTATAGAACAAAACTATAATAGTTAGTCTCAAATATAGCTTCGCGGTAGATATGCTGCTATAGGCTTATGCTGCAGGGGGGCACCGACATGATCCGCTGGGCGGTGCCTCTCACCCTTCTTCTCCTCTCCTTTTCCCTGCCTCTCTTCTCCATTACCATTTTTATTTATTATAAATATCTCATAGCTATCATTTTTGTCCATCGTTCCTGTAGTTTCTTGTGCCGGCCCCCCTTTTTTCTCTTTTGTGTATGTTTGCAGGCCGGAGCCTCAGGAGCTGCGTTCTGGCCTGTGTTCCCGGCCCTCCCCCCCCTCTGGTCATCCCATTGCTTCTTCCACCTGCCTACGTGGATGTCTGCTGTTGCTGCTTCCGCCTGCCTGCACCCCCCCCCCTCTGGTCATCCCGCTACTCCTTCCACATGACTGTTGTGTGCTGCTGACGCCCCCCCCCCCCCCCCCCCCTCTGGTCATCCCGCTGCTGCTTCCACATGACTGTTGTGTGCTGCTGACGCCCCCCCCCCCACCTCTGGTCATCCCGCTGCTGCTTCCACATGACTGTTGTGTGCTGCTGACGCCCCCCCCCCCACCTCTGGTCATCCCGCTGCTGCTTCCACATGACTGTTGTGTGCTGCTGACGCCCCCCCCCCCCCCTCTGGTCATCCCGCTGCTGCTTCCACATGACTGTTGTGTGCTGTCGACGTCCCTGACTCCCCCAGTCTGGCCTTCGGCAGGAGGGTCCCCCCTTATGAGCCTGGTCCTGCTCAAGGTTTCTTCCCTCCTAAAGGGGAGTTTTTCCTTGCCACTGTTTGGCTTAAGGCTTTTCTCCCACTAAGGGAGTTTTTACCTGCCATTGTTTATGTAATAATTGCTCGGGGGTTTATGTTTATGTTTATGTTCATGTTCATGTTCATGTTCATGTTCTGGATCTCTGGAAAGCGTCTAGAGACAACATCTGTTGTATTAGACGCTATATAAATAAAATTGAATTGAATTGAATTGGAGTAAAGGTAACTAAAATGGTAAGTATAATTAGCTTAATTAGTAAGGTAAGTAAGAAAGGTAATCAATAAATCCAAATTCAACCCCAAGCAAAAGTTCAACATCCGTATCTTTCAACTTTGCAACCATTTTCCATACCTTTAACATCAAGATCAAATTGCTCAACACGATAATTATTCAATTCTGTAACTTAAAGCTTTTAACTTGTTAAAGTGAGCAAACAACCAAATTAAATCAATGCTCAATACTGGCATAAGTTTGCTGTGGTTCAGCTTGAACTTACAAACAAACAAATCAGGACAGGTAAGTAAACCAATCAAGGTAGGTATTAGCATTTAGCAAAAGAACAGATATATTCACCGACCATTGGTGTATTGGAGTCTTTCTAAACATGGATCTTGTAGCTTCTTTCTTTCTGGCTGCTTTCCACTCTGTTCATTTGCTTGGGTGTGAATGAAGTGAGACTTCCAGTCCTTAACAGCTGCCTTGAATCAGCCAATTGGCGGCCATCTTGCCCTTGGTGTTCTGGGAAACGTAGTTCTTTCAGGTCCAAGGAAAGTAAGATGAAGGAGGAGGCAGCTCCTCCCTTCCAGGTCAGGGACACTTGAGTTTTAACTTCACAGTAACACTGCTGATCTGTTGCACTCAGCTTTAGATGAAGTTGCTCCTTTGAAAAGGAGGGTTTCTAGCCACAGGAGCTTAACTCCCTGGTACAATTCATATATTCGCATGTTGAAACAAAGCGTGCGTAAAATGGAAAGGAAGTGGCACTCTTGTAAGTCTGTAGACTTCTATCGTGAATGGAAAGATATTCTAATAGTATATAAAAAAGCCATTAGCAAAGCAAGAACAGCTTATTATTCAACATTGATAGAGGATAACAAAAGTAACCCACGTTTTCTGTTCAGCACTGTAGCCAGGCTGACAAAGAGTCACAACTCTGTTGAGCCGTGCATTCCTGCAGCTCTCAGTAATGAAGACTTTATGAGCTTCTTCAACAGTAAAATCACGAGAATTAGAGAAGAAATCAACCAGCCGGTTGTAGGTGTTTCTTCAGCTTTAGCGACTTCCCTAGGCTCTGACTTGTCTCTAGACTGTTTTGATCCTGTAGACCTCCCTGAGCTGACTTCACTCGATAATAGAGCTAAGTCAACCACATGTATGTTAGACCCCATCCCGACTCGACTATTCAAAAATGTTTTCTCTTATTGGTGCAACAATACTAGACCAAATCAACCTATCCCTAAGCTTAGGATATGTACCACAGGTTTATAAAGTGGCAGTAATTAAACCTTTACTTAAAAAACCTTCTCTTGACCCAGACACCTTAGCTAATTATAGGCCAATTTCTAACCTTCCATTTGTATCTAAAATTCTGGAAAAGGCAGTTTCAAGCCAGTTATGTGACTATTTGTATAGAAATGATCTGTTTGAAGTCTTTCAGTCAGGGTTCAGAATGCATCATAGCACAGAGACAGCACTGGTTCGAGTCACGAATGACCTCCTTATGGCCTCAGATAAGGGATTAGTGTCCATACTGGTTCTACTGGACCTCATACTGGTTCTACTGGACCTCAGATAAGGGATTAGTGTCCATACTGGTTCTACTGGGCCTCAGATAAGGGATTAGTGTCCATACTGGTTCTACTGGACCTCAGATAAGGGATTAGTGTCCATACTGGTTCTACTGGACCTCAGATAAGGGATTAGTGTCCATACTGGTTCTACTGGACCTCATACTGGTTCTACTGGACCTCACATAAGGGATTAGGGTCCATACTGGTTCTACTGGACCTCAGTGCTGCTTTTGACACTGTTGATCATGGCATTTTACTGCACAGGTTAGAGCATGTTGTTGGGATTAAAGGGACAGCTCTACGTTGGTTTAAATCATATCTATCTGACAGGTTCCAGTTTGTTCATGTACATGAGGTTTCTTCAGAACAGTCAAGGGTGTCAGGGTTTGACACTTCCCCCCAGTGTTTTTGACTTTCAGTTCTGTCTTGCCCCGCCTGTGTCCCATCTGCCCTGATTGTGTCCGCACCTGTGTCTCGTCATGTCTCGTTATCCCTTCAGTATATCTTGTCTTGTCATTCCTTGGTTCCCTGTCGGTCCGTACTGGTTCTTCCCTCCATGTCTCCTCGTCGGTTTTCCCTGTTCCTGGTTTTTGTTTATCCTGCTCTGCAGCGCCTTGTGTTTTGCCTTTTTTTGGATTAAATCCTTTTGTTTTTGAGAACTCCTGCCTCTGGCCTCCCTCTCTCTCCCTGCACTTGGGTCCTTTAAAAACCATACCACAACAGAACGGACCGACCCACATGGACCCAGCGGGAGAGTATATTACTCTTTTTGAGTTCTTCCGCCGAGAGGCAGAGAAAAATGGGGACCCCTTTCTGGGAACCTGCCAGGCTCGAGGCGGGCCCGGGGGTTCTCAGCCCCAGGGGAAGCGACGGCGTCAGCGCCAGCCCCAGCCTGTTCCGGTGGGGGCCCTGGACGCACCTCTTCCCGTTCCCGAGGTGGTCCTGGACGCATTCCAGCCTGTTCCCCCCTTCTGGGGAACACGCCTGGCTCGAGGCGGGCCCGGGGGTTCTCAGCCCCAGGGGAAGCGACGGCGCCAGCGCCAGCCCCAGCCTGTTCCTGCTCCAGCGGTGGTCCTGGACGCATCGCCCCCTGTTCCTGCTCCAGCGGTGGTCCTGGACGCATCGCCCCCTGTTCCTGCGCCGGCGGTGGTCCTGGACGCATCGTTCCCTGTTCCTGCTCCGGCGGTGGTCCTGGACGCATCGCCCCCTGTTCTGGCTCCAGCGGTGGTTCTGGACGCCTCAGCTCCTGCTGGAGTTCCTCCTCCGGTGATGGTTCCGGACCCCCCCCAGCCAGCTCCGAGGACCCGTGCCCCCCCTCAGCCAGCTCCGAGGACCCGTGCCCCCCCTCAGCCAGCTCCGAGGACCCGTGCCCCCCCTCAGCCAGCTCCGAGGACCCGTGCCCCCCCTCAGCCAGCTCCGAGGACCCGTGCCCCCCCTCAGCCAGCTCCGAGGACCCGTGCCCCCCCTCAGCCAGCTCCGAGGACCCGTGTTCCCCCCCAGCCCGCCCTGGATGTGGACTGTGGGGACATCTGGGATCTGTCCCTTGAGGGGGGGCCAGCGCCCCGGACCCGGGTACCCCCGCAGCCGGCACCTCGGACCCGGGTACCCTCGCAGCCGGCACCTCGGACCCGGGTACCCCCACAGCCGGCACCTCGGACCTGGGTTCCCACTCGGGCAGCTCCGGGGATCCTCTGCCCCCCGACGCCGGCTCACCGCATCCTGTCTGCTCCTGTTCCGGTTCCCCGCATCCTGTCTGCTCCTGTTCCGGTTCCCCGCATCCTGTCTGCTCCTGTTCCGGTTCCCCGCATCCTGTCTGCTCCTGTTCCCCGCCTCCTGTCTGCTCCTGTTCCGGCTCCCCGCCTCCTGTCTGCTCCTGTTCCGGCTCCCCGCCTCCTGTCAGCCCCGACTCCGGATCCTGAGGCGGCCCCGCAGCCCTCTGTTCCTGAGGCGGTCCCGCAGCCCTCTGTTCCTGAGGCGGTCCCGCAGCCCTCTGTTCCTGAGGCGGTCCCGCAGCCCTCTGTTCCTGAGGCGGTCCCGCAGCCCTCTGTTCCTGAGGCGGTCCCGCAGCCCTCTGTTCCTGAGGCGGTCCCGCAGCCCTCTGTTCCTGAGGCGGTCCCGCAGCCCTCTGTTCCTGAGGCGGTCCCGCAGCCCTCTGTTCCTGAGGCGGTCCCGCAGTCTTTTCCTGAGGCGGTCCCGCAGCCCTCTGTTCCTGAGGCGGTCCCAGAGCCCCGTCAGGTTCCCGAGCCCCGTCAGGTTCCCGAGCCCTGTCAAGTCCCCGAGCCACGCCAAGAATCCCCGTCATGCCCCCCGCCAAGACCCAGGCCTAGGCCTCGGGGACGCCCCCCCGAGCTGTCTCGCTGGTCTGCCCGGTCCCGAGGTCGGCCCCCGGAACTTTGGCCGTGCGTGGCTTGGGGCCCTCCTCCAGGCCCCCTCCGCCCACCCTGGGTTAGGACTCTGGGGACATCTGGGATCTGTCCCTTGAGGGGGGGGTACTGTCAGGGTTTGACACTTCCCCCCAGTGTTTTTGACTTTCAGTTCTGTCTTGCCCCGCCTGTGTCCCATCTGCCCTGATTGTGTCCGCACCTGTGTCTCGTCATGTCTCGTTATCCCTTCAGTATATCTTGTCTTGTCATTCCTTGGTTCCCTGTCGGTCCGTACTGGTTCTTCCCTCCATGTCTCCTCGTCGGTTTTCCCTGTTCCTGGTTTTTGTTTATCCTGCTCTGCAGCGCCTTGTGTTTTGCCTTTTTTGGATTAAATCCTTTTGTTTTTGAGAACTCCTGCCTCTGGCCTCCCTCTCTCTCCCTGCACTTGGGTCCTTTAAAAACCATACCACAACAAAGGGTCTGTTATGGTGTTCCGCAGGGTTCAGTGCTAGGGCCAATCTTGTTCAGTTTATACATGCAGCCGTTGGGAAGTATAATCCAGAATCACGGCATACACTTTCATTGTTATGCTGATGATACGCAGCTCTACTTGTCTATGAAGCCGGATGAAACAGAACCGTTAGTTAAACTTCAGGCATGTCTTAGGGACATCAAGGACGGGATGTCCAGAAATTTCTTGCTTCTAAATTCAGATAAAACAGAGCTTATCATTCTTGGTCCAGAGCATCTTAGGAAGGGATTAGATGGTGTTGCGATGGCTTCCAGTGCAACTGTGAGAAATCTTGGTGTTATTTTCGATCAGGATTTGTCGTTTAAACCATATGTTAATCAGGTTTGTAAAATAGCATTTTTCCATCTTCGTAATATTGCAAAAATTAGGAAAATCCTCTCGCAGAGTGATGCAGAAAAACTAGTTCATGCGTTTGTATCTTCTAGACTGGATTACTGTAATGTGTTGTTAGCAGGATGTCCAAGTAATTTGCTGAATAGGCTCCAGCTGATCCAGAATGCAGCAGCACGAGTACTGACAGGAATTAGCAGGAGAGACCACGTCTCTCCAGTGTTAGCGTCGCTCCATTGGTTACCCGTAAAATTCAGAATCCAATTTAAAATTTTATTACTTGCATATAAAGCCCAAAACGGCTTAGCTCTGCAGTATTTACAAGACCTGATAGTGCCTTATGTTCCTGGCAGAGCTCTCCGTTCTCAGAGTGCAGGTTTACTCGTAGTTCCTAGAGTATCTAAATGTATATTTGGAGGTCGGGCGTTCTGCTATCAGGCACCATTACTATGTAACCAACTTCCAATCTGGGTTAAGGAGGCTGACACCACCTCCACCTTTAAAACTAAACTTAAAACCTTTCTGTTTAGTAAAGCCTATAGTTAGTGTTTAGTAAACCTCTAGCTGGTGTTGGTAAATCTCTAGGTAGTGTAAACTCTAGTGTGTTAGAGTCAGTAGTCATAGTCGCAGCTATAGAACAAGACTATAATAGTTAGTCTCAAATATAGCTTGGTGGTAGATATGCTGCTATAGGCCTATGCTGCAGGGGGGACCGACATGATCCGCTGGGCGGTACGTATCACCCTTCTTCTCCTCTCCTTTTCCCTGCCTCTCTTCTCTATTTCCATTTTTATTTATTATAAATATCTCATAACTATCATTTTTGTCCATCGTTCCTGTAGTTTCTTGTGCCGGCCCCCCTTTTTTCTCTTTTGTGCATGTTTGCAGGCCGGAGCTTTAGGAGCTGCGTTCTGGCCTGTGTTCCCGGCCCCCCCCCCCATCCCCGGTCATCCCGTTGCTGCTTCCACCTGCCTACGTGGATGTCTGCTGTTGCTGCTTCTGCCTGCCTGCACCCCCCCCCCCCCCCCCCCCCCCCTCTGGTCATCCCGCTGCTGCTTCCACCTGCCTGCTGTGTGCTGCTGACGTCCCTGACTCGCCCAGTCTGGCCCTCGGCAGGAGGCTTTTCTCCCACTATGGGAGTTTTTACCTGCCATTGTTTATATAATAATTGCTCGGGGGTTTATGTTTATGTTTATGTTCATTTTCTGGATCTCTGGAAAGTGACTAGAGATAACATCTGTTGTATTAGACGCTATACAAATAAAATTGAATTGAATTGAATCCCCCTCCTCCTGTCAGGGGTGGGATGTTATTTAGAGGACCCTGGTCCTCTAAATAACATCCCACCCCTGAGAGAGACTGATCTGGTCTGACCCCCGTCCTCCTTTCAGGGTGGAGCCTGCTGGACAACGATGGTTGACACCAGGTCTGAGGAAGTGTAAGTGGGTTTTATTCAACCATCTTCACTCATTCATGAGTCCATCAATGATCAATAACTGATCAATAATAACTGCAGCTGCTTGTTTGTTCTCTCCATCAGATTCCTTTCAACTCACCATCGACACAAACACAGTCCACAACAAGATCAAACTGTCTGACAACAACAGGAAGATGACACGTGTGGAGGAGGACCAGTCATATCCTGATCATCCAGACAGGTTTGATTACTGGGATCAGCTGCTGTGTAGAGAAGTTCTGACGGGTCGCTGTTACTGGGAGGTCCAGAGGAGAGGAGGAGTTGATGTATCAGTGAGTTACAGAAGAATCAGCAGGAAAGGAGCCTCTCATGACTGTATGTTTGGAAAGAACGATAATTCCTGGAGTCTGGAATGTTCTGCTGATGGTCGGTACCAAGTCTGGCACAATAACACAGAAACATCTTCCTCCTCCTCTTCCTCAGTCTCTGACAGAGTAGCAGTGTACTTGGACGTTCCTGCTGGAACTCTGTCCTTCTACAGCGTCTCCTCTGGCAGACTGATCCTCCTCCACACCTTCAACACCACCTTCACTGAACCTCTCTATCCTGGGTTCGGGTTCTATCGTGGTTCTTCAGTGTCTCTGTGTTGAGTTCAGTCTCCAGAGTCTCCTCCTGTCAGAGAAACTGTCTCTGTTGGACAGATAGTTGAGTCTGTACACGTCTGTCTCTGTTTCCACCAGAACACCTGAATCACACGTTGGTGAAACTGTTCTGAATGATTCCTTGGAAACTTCTTCCTCTTCCGGTCCTTTAAAGGTGAAGCTGCCGTTATTCCAGGATCCACATGTTGTTCTTCCGTCTGTTTCCAGTCAGAGCTTCACGGTGAACGGCAGCATGTTGTTTCTCTGCAGCTCAGTTCAGCTCAGATCCTTCACTTCATGTTCAGCTGCAGGTAGTTTGCTGCACATGTGACCGACTGTGATGTCAGAGAGGAATCACCGAGCTGCAATCAGCCCAGATGAAGTTACAACCTGCTGTCAGATCTGAGCACAAGGTTGCTGTGCAGCCAGGGTTCATCCTGCTCTTTATTCTCACCACTTCCCAATATTTGATATTCACTCATTAAAAACACTGCTTCAACATTTCCTCACAATAATTATCAAATTGGTTTATCATGCTAGGAAACATATTTCAGCATGAAACATTTTTTTTATTCTTAATCCATTTAGTTTGTTCCAATTTTCAAAAGATCACTTATGGAACATTTTAGTACCAAATCATGAAAATCTTGAAATCAAGTCATTTAAAGGAAACTCAACCACCATAACACTTTTAGCAAATCATGAAGTCCCACATCTGTAGAAATGATCAGGTTTAAAAATAATTAGAACTTCAAAATCCTCACATTTGTACTAATAATCAAATATGTAGCACTGGTCTGAAGGTTTTCCTGACAGAGTGGTTGATTTAAGAACATCCAGCCACCAGGGGGGGCTGCTGCTCTCCATCCCACTGAGTGCTGCTTATCGTGGTAGAAGAAGAGAGACAACGATGAGAAGCTGATGATGCTGATGAAGCTGTTATATTACTTTGTGTCATGAATCTGATGTTTGTGGTTCAGTGTGCGTCCAGAGAAACGTGAGTTATATTGTTGTTTTTTGGAAGCACTTCTTTGTTGTTCTATTTTATAATTCCGCTGGTGAGTATTTCCAGCAGTGTTATTTACTTCCCTAATCGTTTAAAAGTCATTAGTTATGTTATCTGAATCACTGTTGTGTCACTGTTGTTGTCACGTAAATGTGATAGTATGCATATTATCTCTGTATATGATTTTCATGCTAATAACATTATTATTTGGATTGTGTGCTATGGTGAAACATATGTTTATGGCTGTTTATCGATTTATATTATTATTTGGTTTATTCCAGAACCACACAAACCCACCATATCTCTAAATTCACTCTCTAGACTGGATTAAAGCACTGTAAAGGAAACTGACAGCTTCCTGCCTCTTCATTTAAGTCTTGACACGCGCTTCACGATTAAAATACCGAGAAGGTCAGTGTACAAGTGTTAATCATTTAGCCTCCAAAACATACGGTCCTTGGAGCCGGATAAGGTCATTACGAAGTGACAATGTCTTATGTTCCCCCAAGTGAAGATGTACGTCCACGCAGACGAATGCTACAACCAAGACTGATGGAAGATTCTGAAGGGTACGCCCTCCCACAGGCTGTTACCCTGCAGCCCCCGCTGTGGTAGAGGAGACTGGATGGAGGTAGAGAGAGGGATTTACAGAGATGAAACCCCTCACCCGGCGTTGTGGCCCCATCACCAGGTATAGAGAGGGATTAACTGAGATGACACCCCTCACCCGGCGTTGTGGCCCCATCACCAGGTATAGAGAGGGATTAGCTGAGTTGATGTGACACCCACAAAAGAAAAGGTCATTTTTGTGAATTTGTTTTATTTTATACCTGCATTCATTTTAATATGAATAAGCCTGTGAGCCGGGTCTTTGGGTGGCTCCAGGTGAGCCGGGATGGAGGTGGTGTCTTGGGGCTGAAGCCACGAGGCTAAGTGGCTCCGGGCCGGCTGTGGTGAGTTTTTCTCCGGGACGAGGGGAGACGCGGCGCGGCGCGGCTATCAGCCGTCTCAGTGCGATGGGAACGCGGATGTAAGCCACTCTATTCTCCGCTGGCTCTTCGCCGCCTCAGCGCGGCGGGAACGTGGATGAAGCCGCGCGATTCTTGGCTGGTTCCCCAGATATAGCCAATAACATTTTTTTATACTTTCCTACAAACCTATTTCATTCCAAATGCTCTGAAACGTGTTCTAAACCACTTTCTGGAAGAACCTTTTCGGACGTGGAAATAAGTAATTTTTTCCGGTCGCGGTCCGCCAAACTCCCATGTCTGTTCTGAAGGTGCCATGTGTGACTCGCTCACGGTTTGAAATACGAGTCCGAGACCAACACGAGAGAGTTTAGAATATTCTGGAGGGTAGAACGGCGTGGTTCAGCCCGAGTTTTGACCGCTAAATCGCTCGGGTCGGGACTTCCAGCCGAGGACCGGTGATCGACGAAAAAGTGTCCGACAACGGTGCTACTTTCTCGGACTCGGTCGGCTGGAAGTCCCGGTCCTCGGCCCGGTTCTCATTAATTTTAGAGGACCTCCAGCGGGGTCTCTGGGACCCCAAAGACGCTCATCCACGGTTGTTTCACCTCTCCAGCTCCGTCCAGGGCTGAGAAACCAGCCATCAGCCTGTGTCAGGCAGTTAATATGTTTCTTTTTTTCCTGCAAAGTTGGACATTTTACGTGAAAGGAGAATGACTGGCTCTTTGTCAGTTGTGGAACTGCAATAAAAATTCATTTCTGCATGAGACCCAATGTGAGAAAGAGATGGTCAGCCGTCCTGTCCACCAAGAAGAGGACTGCAGTGGTTTTTCAAGTCTAAATGTTATCGCAAAGTCAAACATGTTTCCACCCAGTTACGAACAGGGGACCTTTCGCATGTGAGGCAAACGTGATAACCACTACACTACGGAAACTGACATGCTTTGAAATTGGTGGGCATAATCAAAAAAATACTATAAAAAATCTATTTTATAATTCCTGACAGCAAGATGGATACTGCAGGTCAAATCAAAGTCCAAAGAACTTCATGATTACAGCTGACAAAGTAATTGCACCAATCCAAAGGATTGTGCTGCAACTTTGAGATACCCAATGCTGCAACAGGAGTTTACCACCTTTCCACTGGCTTTCCGCCACCTCAGCGAAACGGGATGAAGCCGCGCGATTCTCGGCTGGTTCATCAGATATAGCCAATAACACATTTTTTATACTTTCTTACAAACCTATTTCATTGTGTTCCAAATGCTCTGAAACTTGCTATAAACCACTTTCTGGAAGAACCTTTTCGGACGTGTAATTAGTAATATCTTCCGGTCGCGGTCCACCAAACTCCCATGTCTGAAGGTGCCATGTGGCACTCGCTCACAGTTTGAAATACGAGTCCAAGACCACCACCGGAGAGTTTAGAATATTCTGGAAGGTAGAACGGCGTGGTTCAGCCCGAGTTTTGACCGCTAAATCGCTCGGGTCGGGACTTCCAGCCGAGGACCGGTGATCGACGAAAAAGTGTCCGACAACGGTGCTACTTTCTCGGACTCGGTCGGCTGGAAGTCCCGGTCCTCGGCCCGGTTCTCATGAATTTTAGAGGACCTCCAGCGGGGTCTCTGGGTCCCCAAAGACGCTCATCCACGGTTGTTTCACCTCTCCAGCTCCGTCCAGGGCTGAGAAACCAGCCATCAGCCTGTGTCAGGCAGTTAATATGTTTCTTTTTTTCCTGCAAAGTTGGACATTTTACGTGAAAGGAGAATGACTGGCTCATGGTCAGTTGTGGAACTGCAACAAAAATTCATTTTTGCATGAGACCCAATGTGAGAAAGAGATGGTCGGCCTTCCTTTCCACCAAGAAGGACTGCAGTGGTTTTCCAAGTCTAAATAATGTTATTGCAAAGTCAAACATGTTTCTGCCCAGTTTCGAACTGGAGACCTTTCACGTGTGAGGCGAACGTGATAACCACTACACTACTGAAACTGACATGCTCTGAAATTGGCGGGCATAATCAAAAAAATACTATAAAAAATCTCTTTTACAATTCCTGACAGCAAGATGGATACTGCAGGTGTAATGGAAAATTTTGGTATAACACTGTCTGTTGCCTGTTTTCATTCCTATGCTGAGGTCATGTTCCTTTGACACAGAGCCTGGCACGGTTGCCAGGGTGATGGGTGATGTTTTGTCTATTCCAGCTCCAGAGTATAAAATAACCTGTCCCTAATCTTCTTCAGCTCACTCAGGACTGTCGGTTCATGTGACCGGTTGGACTGTGTGGCTCCGTTCAATTGAATGTTTGTCCTCTTTCCATTAAATCTTCGAAAGACAGCTGAGGTGTCCTGACATTCTTTTTGAACAACAATTTTTGCCACCACAATTTGGCGACCACGAAGGGACCTCATCTGTGCCGGATTTTTTCCTTCTCTCCTCCGGAATTGAAGGTGTTTTAAGCATGCAACAACCTCGTACTCCCCCATCAAGTGAAGGTCGAGTGAGGGCCTCTCGTCCGGAGGGGGGTTGGGAAGGTCCCCGCACCGACTGGGGTCGAACGAACCCGGTGGCTTCAGAAACGCCTCGCTGTTCTTTTGGGTGAGTTTTGGAAAGAAAACGGCCAAAATAAGTTGCGCGCTAACGTCTCCTCTCTGCCTATTCAGCTGATGTGGCCGGTAGTCCAAGTATTTGGAACCGGGGAGGGCTGGTCCAGCCAGGGTCTGAGGACCTTGGGCTGTTTTATTACTGACCTAGGAGTTAGTGATCGAGGGGCCAGACTAGGTCTGGGGGCGTCGTAGAATGCCTTTCAATTCTAGGTGATGAAGGAATTTTGTTTGTTACTAACCTAGGAGTTAGTGATCGAGGGGCCAGATTTGTCTGGGGGCGTCGTAGAATGCCTTTCAATTCTAGGTGATGAAGGAATTTTGTTTGTTACTAACCTAGGAGTTAGTGATCGAGGGGCCAGATTTGTCTGGGGGCGTCGTAGAATGCCTTTCAATTCTAGGTGATGAGGGAATTTTGTTTAAAGGTATTGTGACATCATTTTTAACATGCTTTTAACACTATTAAAAGTCTTGGCCAACATCCCTCAAATGTGTCTAAAAGAGTGTAACAAGAAAAACTTCACTCTAGTACTCTTTTCTGGCTTTTTATTACAGTGTTTTTTTGCGCCGTGAAAAATGCTTCCTTTCCCCCTTTCCTGTCAATCATTGCTCCGCTCCTCCTCCAAACCTCCTCCTCCTCCAGCCATACGCTCACAGCGGCGTCGGAGAGTTAGAGCGACAGGCGAAAGCATGCACGGAAAAGCAGGAGGGCGAACCACAGCAAACAATCATAAAAATAAAGGCATGCAAGCAGCAGTGTCCCCTTATCTTAAGTCCAGTCAGTGGCCGCGGGTCTTCTTAGCAGTTTTCCTCCGGTGATGAGAACAGAAGAGGCTCTAAACAGCTCCTTGTTAAGCCTCATTTATGGTTCCGCGTTAAATCGACGCAGAGCCTACGCCGTAGGGTTCAGTGTATGGTGCGCGTCGCCGCGTAACCTTACGCCGTAGGCTCTGCGTCGGTGTAACGCGGAACCATAAATCAGCCTTTATGGTGCACTGGAGAGGAGAGGAGACAGGGAGCTGGGTGGAGGGGGCGGTGATTTAGCGGATCGTTACGTAACGATCCGCCACCAAACCACATGCGCTGTTTTTGCATAGTTATGCGGAAAATCCCAGAAAGCACACAATACACTGAATGTTAAAAGTTTGTTGTTTTTTGGGTGTAATTGATGTCAAGACACCCAACAAAACACAAAAAATCAAGAAAAATGTGTTTTTCATGTCACAATCCCTTTAAGAGAAAAAGACTCGCCTTTCGGTACGACATCAGCTGTGGGTCGCCAGACGTGACGGATCACGAGTGCTTCTGTAGCCGTGGTTTGAGAGGGAGACTACTTCAAGTCGGGAACTTGAGGGCTCTGGATTCGGGGAATCCGAGTGTGCCAGACGGGGTCTGGGGGCGGCTAGGATGCCTCATCCAATCCTAGAAGGAGTCGGAGGATTTGTGTTTGTGCTCTGAGCTGTCTGTTAATGTCTGGCTAACAATCTTGACTGTCTGGAGGATAACAAATAATTTTGAGAAATAATTGGAGTTGGAATGTTTTCCTGTTGATTATGTCGTGGGCTTCTGCGTCTAGAATCCGGTTTGAGTTAAGTGGGTAATCCGAAGTATACCTGGTAGGATTTAAAAGATGCAGGACTCCAGTCAAATCTGAACCGTGACTTTTTCTAATATATTTTTAATCCAACTTTCTCTGTGAAAGAGCTGTGCGAGTGTTTCCGGCTGTTGTGACGTCACAAACCCTGATAAGCGGAAGACCTTGGTTAGCCATGGTGTTGTTTTTTTTTGTGTTTTTTTTTTCTCTCCTTCTGAAAATTTAGACTCGCAACACGTCTGAGAGGATCAAATAATCAGTTCTGGAGGCCAGTTTTTCAATAAGCCTTCTGGGAGTAATTTTTCCGAAGGACCAGATTTTTCAGCACTAAATGTGAGATATATGATAGTTAATTATGGAAAAGAATAGAACCCACAACCTTTGTCGGAGCTGTGGGTCAGACAACTTAAATTCCCAAAATAAAGAAAACACGAGAAACAGGAAGCCTGAGCGTTAAACAGCTGGAGGCTTTGCAGGTTAGACGGAGGCCAGTTATCACTCGCTAAAAAGAAGAATGAAAAACAAATTTAGATAGATTTAGACGTTGCTGAGTGAGGCAGACACCCAAACAGACTGTGCCCCAAGTGTGAAGCTGGACCCGGTCTGGACTCTGCGCCCCCTGCCCCACCCGCCCCCCCAACTAGCGCCGGGACCTCAGGCAGAGCTCACCAGCGCCTGGACTTCAACCAGCTGCGTCCGTTTGCCCCCCACTGCCCCCAACTCCACCCGTGGGAGCACCCCTCCCCCATCTTCACCCGTTTCAACCATCGGAGAGATGAGGAAAAGTGCTGGGAAGACTGGCTGTCTCAAGGACATTTTTGACTGGCAGAAAGCCTGCGTTTCGCCAGGAAAATTGTGAGACTATTGCTGCAAAAGGCTGAAAGAGTGCAACGGGGGGGCAGAACACATTGAGGGCCCACGCGAAAAGGGGGGCCGGACTGTCTAGGGGTGGCGAGGAGAGCCGGTGAGGTGTCCGGTGGACACGCAGAGGCCGGCTGTGAAGTCTGCAGAACACGTGAGCACCTGAATACTAAATACACATACACACAAGAACCTTGTTTTTCATTTAATAGGTCTGGATTTATGTTTAATGTCAAAAGGGAAGGGAAATCAGCACTTGTCTGTTTAAGATTAGGTTATGATTTAAGATTATAACGTAATTTATTAATAGACGTTGGAATTGAGTATTGTGTCAGGAGAGGTTATTCATGACGTGTGGGTACACACCCCAATGCTGTTGTAGCTGCTTTCCCGTGATTGGTATCGTCTCAGACGTGGTTATTGATAAATAAAAAACTTCAAGTTACGTGAAGACAATTGTAAAATTAAATAAGTATCGGTAATTTTACTCATGCCGAACTGTTAGAGAGTTAGAGGCTTCATTATAATACTTTCAGCTGTTAGAACAATGTTGCAGGGGCTGGTTTATACTTTTTGTTTATTCTACAGCAGGAAAACTCTTGCATCACATGCCAGACTGGAACGCCTCATTCATGGTTAATTAAAGATGAGGTACAAATAAGATGAAGTGATATAAATGGACTAGAAGCGAAATGGATTCGACCTGAATTCACACGCTATTTTCTCTCAGGTTCGGGTAGTTTTATTTATTTTTTCCTCGGCATTCCAGTCCATCCTAACAGTCAATTTTGTTTGCTGTTGTTTTGATGGTAAAATTTAGTTTGCTGTTGTTTTGATGGTAAAATTTTGTTTGCTGTTGTTTTGATGGTAAAATTTTGTTTGCTGTTGTTTTGATGCTAAAATTTTGTTTGCTGTTGTTTTGATGCCAAAATTTTGTTTGCTGTTGTTTTGATGCTAAAATTTTGTTTGCTGTTGTTTTGATGGTAAAATGTTACACGTTTGTTTTGATGGTAAAATGTTACACGTTTGTTTTGATGGTAAAATGTTACACTGTTGTTTTGATGGTAAACTGTTACACGTTTGTTTTGATGGTAATATGTTATACGTTCACTTGTGTGGGGTCGGCTTGACCTGGGGTCAAGCGGCCGTGCTGACCAGGAGGAGTCTGGGAGACCCGGTGACCAGCAAGGAGGAGGGGTAACTGATGTAAGAGACACTCCTCTCGATGGATCTAGTGGAATGGGAACTTTTGTTTGCCTGTTTTGGCTAATGGTTCTCCTGTCCAATGTTTTTGTCTAGTGTTCATGACTGGAACTGTTTATTGAATTGGGATTCCTGTAAATGCATTAAAGTGGGTTTGAGTCCCGCTGAGGGGTTGAGTTGAAGGTCAGGGACCTTCGGGGGTCTGGGACCCCCCCCTTTTTTAGCTAGGGATTTAAATTGCCAGATAAACTTGGATGTTGATGGCGTGGCTTCGTGAAGATACTATGTTGATACTTTACTATGTTGACATGGGCCTGAAAAACATAAACAGAGATGTTGAGGTTGTGAAATGTATGTGAAATTCAGCATTAACTGCTGATGCGCCTGCGCTATGTGTGTGCGTGTGTGAACGCCTGGGTGTGTGTAAGCTCCGTGTCGCTTGTCTGACTGCACGTTCACGCAGGGAGCGTTCACGTGAGGCTGCGTGGATGAGAGAGATGTTATCTCATTTTCCTTTCTGTTGACATTTTTTTTTTTTAGTTAAATTGATACAAGTAAAATAGTCTTTTACTCATTCTTTTCCCTGTGTGGGGAATTGATGATGTGGAATTGTCAGAATTGGGTTGATTTACCGTTCGAATGGTTGCAGGTCACTTTTGTGATACTGTATTTGAACCGGATTGTGGGTCAAGGACGTATAAGGCCTTTGAGTAGCCCATTTTTAAAATACTTAAAATATAGATATTTTTGGCCATTTTCCAAACATTTGAAATGTAGTGTACACGTACATGTATGTGAAAGCTTCAAACAAAAGTATTTTTGTGTTTTTAAACCTACATCTATAGGGCAACGACCCTGGTTTTTGTTGTATGGAAATTGGATTCTTGCCGTTGAGCTGTGTATGATTGTGAAAAGCATGTTACATATCAATCATTTTCCTTTATTTTGTCTGTCGTAAAGTCACATACTGTTGATTGACGGTTTCGTCAGGAGTGGGTTTCGTCCCGTAAAATGAGTGCCCTGTGTTTTTTTTGGATATGGGTCAATGACAAATAAGGCTTCCGCAGAAGGTATTTTTAAAAGAACTCTGTTGTATCTACAATATTTTAAGATTATTGCATTCCAGTGGCCAGGTATTTAGTATCTTTAGCGTCCAATTTTACATTTAAAGACGGAATAATAATTATACAAATATACAAATGAATGCATTTAATACGATATCTATTCACATCATAGTTGTCAACCATTCGTTCACTTCAACCTATTATTTATTGGTTTAAATGAATGTTTTATGTGGTCGCACCACCTGACATCAGTTGTACCACCTGACTTTTACAGCTAATTTTAAATTAGACGGGCTTCTACTTGGACACCTGTATTGGCTACCTTGGCTGTCAAGTTCATACATATCATTTTTAAATAGAATAGAGAGTTTTATGATAAAATCACATTTTCCTGGTTTTACATTGGTTGTACCATTTGACATTTTGGGGGTTTGAGATGCCAAAATGTAAAGTAACATATATTATCTGAATGTACCTGGAAGGTATTCAAACTAAATAGGTTTTATAGAATAAAGTGATATATGTCATAAATTGATTAACATTATTTTAAAGGGAAATAATGCACCCGGACACCAAAATATGCATGCCATGTCGTTGACCCATATAGTGTTCATGAGCCTACTGTCATTGGCTCTGAGGGGCAGTTTGGAAGTGCTTATTGCAGTATGTTGTTGTTATCTTGGTTGCGAGTGAGTCCTGATACGAGTGCGTTAAAGCTTCTCTGGACCTGTTGACCCATTTTGGCTGAACAGGGGCATCAACCCCTGTCCGAACTGCAGTTTGTTGCCACAAGGGTTGCGTTTCTGGGTCATGTCATTTCGGGGGAGGGCAGATCCCTCTCACCTGGCAGGATTAAGGCCATTCAAAAGGAGAAACGCCAGAACTGGTCATTAAGAAACAAATTATGTAAATTCTGGGCTCCACGAGGTATTGTCGACAGTGGGTCTCGCATTATGCGGAAATTGAGGCACCATTGGCAGCAATTGCCCATGGAGAAGGCCTACAAACATCAGACCCTGGTACCTGGACTGATGAGGCTGACGACGCCTTCACTGACCTGAAACTGACGTTACAGACGCCTCCACTACCTGGACTGCCTGACTGTTCACGACTTTTCGTCCAGACTGTGGACGGAAAGGGGGGTTACATGACTTCAAGTGCTACAGCAAGTTCTTAACCCTTACCCTTTTGCCAACAGCGGATGATGGAGAACCACTCGCAACGCTAACATCCATTTGTTCCCCAAGACCTGAATTTGAGTGATGATGCTGTTGTAATGATGTTGTCTTTGTTCCCCAAGACCTGGATTTGAGTGATGATGCTGTTGTAATGATGTTGTCTTTGTTCCCCAAGACCTGAATTTGAGTGATGTTGCAATTGACAATGCTGACTTTGATCTTTTTGTTGTTGGTTCTGCTTCCAGGGCTCCTGCTACGTGAGTTAACATTGCAGGTTTTGCTTTTGGGGCTTTAGTCCCCGATACGTTTTTTTTATTTTTTCCACAGGTAGACCCATAGCGCATCATGTGGATACAATGTTCCTGCCTACACAAATTGCTGTGTGTAAATGTGATGATCACACTAACAATCTGATTTTGTCTCTCAATGAAATGTTCAAGCTGACGCAGCTGCAAAAGAAACTGCGTCCAAACAACCTTTGTCTCTCAAAGTACGATCTGTCTCCCTGCTACTTCCGTCCTCGGCTGTGACCTCGGTTGAGATTGGTGAATTGTAACTAAGGGCTTTGCACACTGAAATATGGTCCTGGGAGGATGCGGACTGCAGGGTAATTAACAGGGTGTGAATGGGGCCCGACGGCCGGCCATGTCTCCCCAAGAATTTTTTCCCTCACTTTGCTTAATTGACACACGGTTTCATGTGTCAAGGGGTGGGGGATGGTGAGTGAAATACGCAATAGGAGTGAATATGAAGACACAACTCGCCCCCACCAGACAGACGTTTCAACATTTGCAGATGGATTTCATTGAACTTACACCCAGTGAAGGCAAAAAGTTTGTTTTTGGTTATCATTTGCATGTTTTCTAAATGGATTGAAGCTTTTCCCACAACAAGACAGGACTCCGCCGCAGTGGCCAAGGCTTTGATGCACCTGATAATTCCCAGGGATTCCCGGGGGATTCTGGCGAAAAATCAGTTCAGACAATGGCGCTCCGTTTGTGAGCGCGGCACTGAAACAGGTCGGTGAGTACATGGGCATGGATATAAGACAACATTGCTCCTACCACCCAGCTTAATGTGGTGCTAATGTGGCGCGCCAGAGAAGCAAAAAATGGCCTGAGCCCCTTTGAAATCCTGTTTCAAGAGACCTTTAAACAGGGATTGGGCCCGTTTAAGAGGCAGCAGCAAGAGACTGTCCTTTGTGAAGACGAAATGTTACGATATTGTGCAACCTTGTCGTCTGTTTTGTCTGATATTAACAAGCAGGTTAAGGCGGCCCTCCCCAAACTGGCAGAGACGAAACTCCATGACCTCGGAGTGGAGACTACATCGTGGTGAAAGACTTCAGACGTAAACACTGGAAAGCTCGGAGGTGGAACAGACCGTTCCAAGTGCTTCTGGTGACGGAGACAGCAGTCGAGGTTGCAGAGAGACGTACCACGTGGATCCACGCCAGCCACTGCCGACGGGTTCCTGATCCACGCGCATGCCATGCACCTGATCGAGAGGCCACAGCCGATGGCATCCCCTTAGGCAGTTCGGATGCGGCCTAAGGGTGGCGACCAGCGTCCTGCTGGTCGTCTCCTTAGGGGTGAGGTTGCTTCTGCTGCTGTTGGAGAGCCTGCACGATCACACGTCACAGACCAAATGCACGACAATCTCACCTCCCCCAGACCACGATTCTGAGGCGGCACTTGCCCCTCATTGGCTGGTGAGAAGGGCTGCTGTTTACACGAACAACACGACCAACACGGCGTTGCAGCTACAGGACAACATATGGTTCCGTACCATGACCACTGTGACGAGGCAGCTGACCAACGAGATCGATGTGACACATGTTGTCGGACACCTGAATGAATTGTTGCATTTGCAGAGGAGGTCCTGGTTTTCCATTTCAGGGTGGAAAACTGCACTGTTCAACCTCTTTGCCCCTGAACTGACTATTCTTTTGGGTTTGTGTGTTTTTCTGTGTTTTATTGTGCCATGGGTGAAGAAACTAGTAGCTTCTGCCATTCCCACCGCACCTCGACGGTTTGCCCAGGAGATGGACCACAATGATGAGTGGGTTCCTCCTTCCATGGAGGATCCAGGGCTACTTTAATTTATATTCTGCATTAATCCTTCCTCAGGTTGATGATGTTTTTTTCATTTATGCTGTTTTGAACTGATTATGAGCTGTTATGTCCTGTTGAGAGGTTGTGAGGGAATCAAGCATTAGCCCCGTGGTACGGTGGGTTAAAACATGGAGGGTTTTGCCAGGACATGTGGAGAATTTTGTCATTTTTTTGATTATTATTATTATTATTATTATTATTATTATTATTATTATTATTATTATTATTATTATTATTATTATTATTATTATTATTATTATTATTTTACATGTTATCTCATTTTATCCTTGAACTGCATAGTCACACAGTGCCTTTATTTTTTCTCTTCTCCTTTTCCCTTCATGGACTATTGTGCTGAATGTGATTTGTTTTGGTATTGTTTGAAGTAGATTAGTTTATATTCCATGATGGGTTTTTTCCCCTACGGGGGTTTTTTCCTTCCTTATCTATGATAGGGTAGCTAGACAGTTTGAGTCTTTTGACTCTCCCCTTTATCTAGTGGGGGGAGAGGTTTTGGCTCTTCTGTACCCGTGACCTAAGATCCTCTGTCGGGGTTTCTGTAACTCCCGCGTTGGAGAATGGGTGTGCTAGCGTTTGGCTGGTGCGAGACAGAGCATAAAGGTCACGGGATAGGTTATTGCAAAATTTCCTATTTTATTATGGTTTAGCATAAAAATGCTAAAAGGGGTGGAATGTAATGGAACATTTTGGTATAACACTGTCTGTTGCCTGTTTTCATTCCTATGCTGAGGTCATGTTCCTTTGACACAGAGCCTGGCACGGTTGCCAGGGTGATGGGTGATGTTTTGTCTATTCCAGCTCCAGAGTATAAAATAACCTGTCCCTAATCTTCTTCAGCTCACTCAGGACTGTCGGTTCATGTGACCGGTTGGACTGTGTGGCTCCGTTCAATTGAATGTTTGTCCTCTTTCCATTAAATCTTCGAAAGACAGCTGAGGTGTCCTGACATTCTTTTTGAACAACAATTTTTGCCACCACACAGGTCAAATCAAAGTCCAAAGAACTTCATGATTACAGCTGACAAAGTTATTGCACCAATCCAAAGGATTGTGCTGCAACTTTGAAATACCCAATGCTGCAACAGGAGTTTACCACCTTTCCACTGGCTTTCCGCCGCCTCAGCGCAACGGGATGAAGCCGCGCGATTCTCGGCTGGTTCCCCAGATATAGCCAATAACACGTTTTTATACTTTCTTACAAACCTATTTCATTGTGTTCCAAATGCTCTGAAACGTGCTTTAAACCACTTTCTGGAAGAACCTTTTCGGACGTGTAATTAGTAATATCTTTTGGTCGCGGTCCACCAAACTCCCATGTCTGAAGGTGCCATGTGGCACTCGCTCACGGTTTGAAATACGAGCCCGAGACCACCACGAGAGAGTTTAGAATATTCTTGAGGGTAGAACGGCGTCGTTCAGCCCGAGTTTTGACCGCTAAATCGCTCGGGTCGGGACTTCCAGCCGAGGACCGGTGATCGACGAAAAAGTGTCCGACAACGGTGCTCCTTTATCGGACTCGGTCGGCTGGAAGTCCCGGTCCTCGGCCCGGATCTCATGAATTTTAGAGGACCTCCAGCGGGGTCTCTGGGTCCCCAAAGACGCTCATCCACGGTTGTTTCACCTCTCCAGCTCCGTCCAGGGCTGAGAAACCAGCCATCAGCCTGTGTCAGGCAGTTAATATGTTTCTTTTTTTCCTGCAAAGTTGGACATTTTACGTGAAAGGAGAATGACTGGCTCTTGGTCAGTTGTGGAACTGCAACAAAAATTCATTTCTGCATGAGACCCAATGTGAGAAAGAGATGGTCAGCCGTCCTGTCCACCAAGAAGGACTGCAGTGGTTTTTCAAGTCTAAATGTTATTGCAAAGTCAAACATGTTTCCACCCAGTTTCGAACTGGGGACCTTTCGCTATGAGGCGAACGTGATAACCACTACACTACTGAAACTGACATGCTTTGAAATTGGCGGGCATAATCAAAAAAATACTATAAAAAATCTCTTTTACAATTCCTGACAGCAAGATGGATACTGCAGGTCAAATCAAAGTCCAAAGAACTTCATGATTACAGCTGACAAAGTCATTGCACCAATCCAAAGGATTGTGCTGCAACTTTGAGATACCCAATGCTGCAACAGGAGATTACCACCTTTCCGCTGGCTCTCCGCCGCCTCAGCGCGACGGGATGAAGCCGCGCGATTCTCGGCTGGTTCACCAGATATAGCCAATAACACATTTTTTATACTTTCTTACAAACCTATTTCATTGTGTCCCAAATGCTCTGAAACGTGCTATAAACCACTTTCTGGAAGAACCTTTTCGGACGTGTAATTAGTAATATCTTCCGGTCGCGGTCCACCAAACTCCCATGTGTGAAGGTGCCATGTGGCACTCGCTCACAGTTTGAAATACGAGTCCGAGACCACCACCGCAGAGTTTAGAATATTACCCGGAGGGTAGAACGGCGTGGTTCAGCCCGAGTTTTGACCGCTAAATCGCTCGGGTCGGGACTTCCAGCCGAGGACCGGTGATCGACGAAAAAGTGTCCGACAACGGTGCTACTTTTATCGGACTCGGGCGGCTGGAAGTCCCGGTCCTCGGCCCAGTTCTCATGAATTTTAGAGGACCTCCAGCGGGGTCTCTGGGTCCCCAAAGACGCTCATCCACGGTTGTTTCACCTCTCCAGCTCCGTCCAGGGCTGAGAAACCAGCCATCAGCCTGTGTCAGGCAGTTAACATGTTTCTTTTTTTCCTGCAAAGTTGGACATTTTACGTGAAAGGAGAATGACTGGCTCTTGGTCAGTTGTGGAACTGCAACAAAAATTCATTTCTGCATGAGACCCAATGTGAGAAAGAGATGGTCGGCCTTCCTGTCCTGTCCACCGAGAAGGACTGCAGTGGTTTTCCAAGTCTAAATAATGTTATTGCAAAGTCAAACATGTTTCTGCCCAGTTTCGAACTGGGGACCTTTCACGTGTGAGGCGAACGTGATAACCACTACACTACGGAAACTGACATGCTTTGAAATTGGCGGGCATAATCAAAAAAATACTATAAAAAATCTCTTTTACAATTCCTGACAGCAAGATGGATACTGCAGGTCAAATCAAAGTCCAAAGAACTTCATGATTACAGCTGACAAAATAATTGCACCAATCCAAAGGATTGTGCTGCAACTTTGAGATACCCAATGCTGCAACAGGAGTTTACCACCTTTCTGCTGGCTCTCCGCCACCTCAGCGCAACTGGATGAAGCCGCGCAATTCTCGGCTGGTTCCCCAGATATAGCCAATAACACGTTTTTTATACTTTCTTACAGACCTATTTCATTGTGTTCCAAATGCTCTGAAATGTCCTATAAACCACTTTCTGGAAAAACCTTTTCGGACGTGTAATTAGTAATTTCTTCCGGTCGCGGCCCACCAAACTCCCATGTCTGAAGGTGCCATGTGGCACTCGCTCAGGGTTTGAAATACGAGTCCGAGACCACCACGACAGAGTTTAGAATATTCTGGAGGGTAAAACGGCTTGGTTCAGCCCGAGTTTTGACCGCTAAATCGCTCACGTCGGGACTTCCAGCCGAGGACCGGTGATCGACGAAAAAGTGTCCGACAACGGTGCGCCTTTCTCGGACTCTGTTGGCTGGAAGTCCCGGTCCTCGGCCCGGTTCTCATGAATTTTAGAGGACCTCCAGCTGGGTCTCTGGGACCCCAAAGACGCTCATCCATGGTTGTTTCACCTCTCCAGCTCCTTCCAGGGCTAAGAAACCAGCCATCAGCCTGTGTCAGGCAGTTAATGTTTCTTTTTTTCCTGCAAAGTTGGACATTTTACGTGAAAGGAGAATGACTGGCTCTTGGTGAGTTGTGGAACTGCCACAAAAATTCATTTCTGCATGAGACCCAATGCGAGAAAGAGATGGTCGGCCTTCCTGTCCTGTCCACCAAGAGGGACTGCAGTGGTTTTCCAAGTCCAAATAATGTTATTGCAAAGTCAAACATGTTTCCGCCCAGTTTCGAACTGGGGACCTTTCGCGTGTGAGGCGAACGTGATAACCACTACACTACGGAAACTGATATGCTTTGAAATTGGTGGGCATAATGAAAAAAATACTATAAAAAATCTCTGATATAATTCTTGACAGCAAGATGGATACTGCAGGTCAAATCAAAGTCCAAAGAAATTCATGATTACAGCTGACAAAGTTATTGCACCAATCCAAAGGATTGGTGCAATAACTTTGAGATACCCAATGCTGCAACAGGAGTTTACCACCTTTCCGCTGGCTCTCCGCCGCCTCAGCGCGACGGGATGAAGCCGCGCGATTCTCGGCTGGTTCAACAGATATAGCCAATAACACGTTTTTTATACTTTCTTACAGACCTATTTCATTGTGTTCCAAATGCTCTGAAATGTCCTATAAACCACTTTCTGGAAAAACCTTTTCGGACGTGTAATTAGTAATTTCTTCCGGTCGCGGCCCACCAAACTCCCATGTCTGAAGGTGCCATGTGGCACTCGCTCAGGGTTTGAAATACGAGTCCGAGACCACCACGACAGAGTTTAGAATATTCTGGAGGGTAGAACGGCGTGGTTCAGCCCGAGTTTTGACCGCTAAATCGCTCGGGTCGGGACTTCCAGCCGAGGACCGGTGATCGACGAAAAAGTGTCCCGAAACGGTGCGCCTTTCTCGGACTCTGTCGGCTGGAAGTCCCGGTCCTCGGCCCGGTTCTCATGAATTTTAGAGGACCTCCAGCGGGGTCTCTGGGACCCCAAAGACGCTCTTCCACGGTTGTTTCACCTCTCCAGCTCCTTCCAGGGCTGAGAAACCAGCCATCAGCCTGTGTCAGGCAGTTAATGTTTCTTTTTTTCCTGCAAAGTTGGACATTTTACGTGAAAGGAGAATGACTGGCTCTTGGTGAGTTGTGGAACTGCCACAAAAATTCATTTCTGCATGAGACCCAATGCGAGAAAGAGATGGTCGGCCTTCCTGTCCACCAACAAGAGGACTGCAGTGGTTTTCCAAGTCTAAATAATGTTATTGCAAAGTCAAACATGTTTCCGCCCAGTTTCGAACTGGGGACCTTTCTCGTGTGAGGCTAACATGTTAACCACTACACTACAGAAACTGACATGCTTTGAAATTGGCGGGCATAATGAAAAAAATACTATAAAAAATCTTTGATATAATTCTTGACAGCAAGATGGATACTGCAGGTCAAATCAAAGTCCAAAGAAATTCATGATTACAGCTGACAAAGTTATTGCACCAATCCAAAGGATTGGTGCAATAACTTTGAGATACCCAATGCTGCAACAGGAGTTTACCACCTTTCCGCTGGCTCTCCGCCGCCTCAGCGCGACGGGATG
>NC_084599.1:46513702-46599702 GCF_033807715.1 Cololabis saira | reverse complement strand
TCTGATATAATTCTTGACAGCAAGATGGATACTGCAGGTCAAATCAAAGTCCAAAGAAATTCATGATTACAGCTGACAAAGTTATTGCACCAATCCAAAGAATTGGTGCAATAACTTTGAGATACCCAATGCTGCAACAGGAGTTTACCACCTTTCCGCTGGCTCTCCGCCGCCTCAGCGCGACGGGATGAAGCCGCGCGATTCTCGGCTGGTTCACCAGATATAGCCAATAACACGTTTTTTATACTTTCTTACAAACCTATTTCATTGTGTTCCAAATGCTCTAAAACGGGCTATAAACCACTTTCTGGAAGAACCTTTTCGGACGTATAATTAGTAATTTCTTCCGGTCGCAGCCCACCAAACTCCCATGTCTGAAGATGCCATGTGGCACTCGCTCACGGTTTGAGATACGAGTCCGAGACCACCATGAGACAGTTTAGAATATTCTGGAGGGTAGAACGGCGTGGTTCAGCCCGAGTTTTGACCGCTAAATCGCTCGGGTCGGGACTTCCAGCCGAGGACCGGTGATCGACGAAAAAGTGTCCGACAACAGTGCGCCTTTCTCGGACTCTGTCGGCTGGAAGTCCCGGTCCTCGGCCCGGTTCTCATGAATTTTAGAGGACCTCCAGCGGGGTCTCTGTTTCACCTCTCCAGCACCTTCCAGGGCTGAGAAAACAGCCATCAGCCTGTGTCGGCTTTCAACCGCCTTTCAACGCGAGCAGCAGGAAGGAAATAGAAGCAGGGCGTCCGACAAATGTTCAGCTCAAAACGGCACCGCGTCGCTGCGTCCAGTTTGGACAGTCCAATAGTAAATAAAGACATGGAATTGATTTTGTTGCTGACGCTGATGCAGTTAGGACCCGGTGTGAGAGGATGAGGGAGAATCTGCTGCTCCCGTTTCTAGCGTTATATAGAACGATTAAGTGCAGTTTAATACAACACTATACAACAACATAACTTAACACACTGATCCTAAAGAGCTTCACACCAATTCTAGTGGATTCTAAAATGAATAACGCATCTATAATTTATTTAGCAAAGCTATACTAGACAAGGCCAGTTTATTTTTATAGCACAATTCAACACAAGGTCATTCTATGTGCTTTACATCAACATTCAAAGCGGCAAGACACAATTAAAGGAGCATGAGGCCGGATTGAGGCAGGATTTATGAAAAAAATCCGTATACATTTTAAGTTTTCTAGTAATAATGTCAGATGAAGCGTTCCAAACCAAAACGTTTCCTGTAGTGTATCTCTCCATTGCCTTGAACAGGCTGTTGCTGCAAAATGTGCTGCAATTCTGGGCCGAATTTCCCGCGCTGTCCTGCGGATGTGACGTCACATGACGCTGCATGCACGTTCTCCCCGTTCTCCCGTGCCGGCTTCACTGTTGGCTGCAGTACCCCCGACGGCCGTCGTGGTGAAGGGTGGCGCTAGAGAGTCTCATTTCTTAAAAGGAGCCTCATGCTCCTTTAAACAGTAAATAACAAATAAAATAAAATAAAATGATAAGAAAAGAGGTAAAATAATAGAAAGTACAAGTTGTTAGTCAGTAAGAGCAGTAGATCCAGCAGGTTCATCTCATTCTTACAATGGCAACAATTACGTTTCTGTACGGTCAAAACGTACAAAGACCGGGTCAAATACAGGATTACTAAACTTGTTGTTGGCCTACAGTCTTGCTAGACATGTTGACAATCTTACTGAGTTTGTTCTTATTACCTAGCGACAGTGAAAAGAACCAAACAATAAAAGAAAAAGGGGGAATACTCTCTAGGAATGAACGGTAAAAAAGAATAATAAAAAAAGCAATGCACAAGGAATTGAGAGCAGCCAGGGGCAAAAACTGCATCATTTGATTTAATTTCAGGTCTACTCAGGTTTACTCGTAGTTCCTAGAAGATCCAGATCTGGAGGACGGGTCTTTGGTACCAGGAACCGTTACTATGGAACCAGATTCCAGTTTGGTTCCCTGTAGTGACGACCTCAAGGAAGTTCCTGTCTAGTTCTGTCTCTGTGGCGCTACCTGGATCAGGATCGTCTGTCCAAACTCCAATTTCATCATCCAATCATGGCATTCACTGCTCCAATGTCAGATTGGACGTAGGCCAATCATGGCATTCACTGTCCAATGTCAGATTGGACGTAGGCCAATCACAGCGCTTCTTTCCAATCACGCCGAGAAGGGAAGAAAGTCACTATTAAAACACATTGTACAAGTGTTCTCCAGTACATTATGCTTTATTCAACAAACATTTTGGGCTTGCCTTTGTCAGGTTTGGTTCTGAGGCTGCTTCTGGTTTCCTTATATACAGTCCATTAATCAGTCATAAGTAGGATGTATGCAAAATAACATCATCATCCTTTATTATCATCATTACTTTGAAAGGAAAAGGATGATGATAATGTTATTTGGTATATTTGGTATCTACCAGTGACAGCTTCCAGTCACATGACTGATCACTGGACTGTGTATAAGGAAACCTGAAACAGCCTCAGACACCACCCTGATTAAACCAAGACAGCAGAAAATAAACACATTTATTCTATATTATATAGAATATTTAATCACTGAACTTGGAGGTATAAAGAATCTACGTATAGATAGTCTAAGTATATAATCTAAACTAGGGAAGTTTTTTTTAATACTAATAGACTAATAAAAAAACTAACAATAATAATATACTAATATTGATTTTTTTAAAAATATTAATAACAATGTATTAACAGTTAATTGCATTGCAAGAGTCTTATATCTATATTATATAAAATATTTAATCTCTGAACTTGGAAGGTATAAAGAATCTACGTATGGATAGTCTAAGTATATAATCTAAACTAGGGAAGTTTTTTTTAATACTAATAGACTAATAAAAAAACTAACAATAATAATATACTAATATTATTTTTTTTTTAAATATTAATAATAATGTATTAACAGTTAATTGCATTGCAAGAGTCTTATACGTCATTATCTTGAATAAATTCAAGTTTACACAGTCAACACAAACACTGTTATTCTGCATATTATAAACTTCAATCCTGCCTGAGTCAGGATTCGAACCGGCGCTTTTGTGGACGTGTCTTCCTCCTCCGCAACGCACAAAAAATTACTTTTCTTTTCTTTAACAAAAATACTACGGTATATAATGACTTTCAAAAGAATGGGTGCTACAGAATTGTGCTTTCTTCTCTTTTTCTCATTTTTTCTCTCTTTTTTCTCTCTTTTTCCTCTTTTTCTTCTCCCCCCTTCTTCCCCCTTCTTTTCCTTTCTTCCCCCCCCATGGTAGACTATTGTTCCCCAGCTTTGGCGCAATTGGTTAGCGCGTTCGGCTGTTAACCGAAAGGTTGGTGGTTCAAGCCCACCCAGGGACGAGGGTTCAGCTGTGGTTTTGGACCCAAGTTTGGCATCAAAATACTGATGTAAAAACAGCTGAGCCTCTAAAATGATATCTGAACTTTTACTGGTGGAATCAGCTACACAGAGCTGACTGATCTTATCACCAGCTTTGGCTGCAATCCTGTTTAGTTACAAAAGTGAAAAACAAACTTCTCCAAATATTGATCTGTTTAGAAACGGTCACTTACAGTAATAGTTGCATAAAACACAGCAGGAGACAAAAGAGGCAAAATAAATCATCTTTATTGAAAACATTACTGTTAGTAGCTAAAACAATAGCAGTACGATGGTTACAGCCACAGCCCCCAAGATAGAGTTAGTGAGGTTTATGTCATGGAGATGGTTATAGCTGGATTGCAGCTGAAAATGGATCCATTTATTGATATTTTTTGTTTTTTTATTATTATTTTTTAAGTTTTATATATATATATATATATATATATATATATATATATATATATATATATATATATATATATATATATATATATATATATATATATATTCTACGTATGCTTTACTGTACAAAAAGCTAAAAAAGGTATGAAAAGGAGACGTGTCTCCATTACTGGAGTTAAATTCTGGAATGATGCCAACATACATTTAAAAACATGTCATTCTCTTTTGGTTTTTAAGAAAATGGTTTGTAAAGCTGTTTTTGAAGCTTATAAGTGCGATTGATTATCTGTAAATGTTTCTTTGCTTTTCTGTTGTTTCTTTGCTTTTCTATTCTCTTTTTGTTTTTCTGGAGGTCGGTTGACACAAAAAGAAAGTTGGTAATATAGGATAGGCGTTTATAAGCAGTTTTTCTTCTGCCTTTTCAGTCGTTGTTCAATACATGATTATTGGTTTTGTTTGAAATGTTAATGCTGTGCACAAGTTTTTTGGTGTTGTTTTTTGTGTTGTTATGACTGAATAAACTTCATTCATTCATTCATTCATTCATTCATTCATTCATTCATTCATTCATTCATTCATTCATTCATTCATTCATTCATTCATACACACACACACACACACACACACACACACATGTATGTTGTCTGAACTGCTGCTAAATTCCTGGACAAACGATTGATATCCATGTCCGGATCAGGTCCATCCTGTTTCACGTCCAGCTTCTCTCAGGCCCGGGGGAGGAAACAACATGGATGAACATAAAAAGCTTCACTTACTAACTATATACTATTTTTCTTGCTCATCTAAAACAATTATAAACACATATTTCAAGGTATTTTATTTTATCTTGTGTTTTCTTGTGGTGAAAGGTGAGCGTCTTAGCGCCCTCTATTGGCCAGCCGCCACAAACTTTGTTTTATAGTCTTCACCATATTTTGACTAGTCTAAATATGGTGGCTTTTGATGCAGCCCTGTGAAAATGTAAATATAATGACCCTAATAGTACAAGCTGTATTATGGAAATGCTTCTTGTTCCAAAAAACTCAAACTCAGGCAAACATTATAATATGCAGGAAACTACAGAAGTTCCAAATGTACACAAAAAGCATCTATAACGGGTAAAATATAAATATTTTCAAATATACGGATAAAGAGATATAAACTATACTGTATATTACATCTACTTTTTCTGTCCTAAAATGAAAGGGTGTAATTTAACAGAGGTTATTATTTTCATAACTACAGTATCTCACATGTAACAGTCACATGTGTTTCATCCTGCCTGATATTGGGCATAAAAAGGAAAAGTCAGAAATCCACGAAAGCATAAGAATAAACTTTTATTTTGAGATAGTGAAAAAAAAAATATTTAAAAACTGAAAGCATTAAACAGAAAGAGATCTTTTTTTTTAGAAATTGTTTAGTTTAGAAAATAAAAACCATTCAGCAAGCTTATTCACCAACATTTTACCATTCCCCACCAAAAAAGTACAGTTGGCAGAAAAAAAAAGACAATAAAACACTATTTTACAAAAATCAAACTGTGATGAAAATACCACATTTTCTGAAGTTCTGGAAAAAATATAAGCAAAACAGTGGATATATGATAAGACGGTAATCATTTCTATACCCACTTCAGGAACACCAAGAATTGTAATAAAAAACATTTCAATCCATATACTTGAATGATGCTGCTTGTCATTCTTGTCAGTTGTTAAAAAAAGTTTTCTTCATCCTTAGAATTTGAATAGCAAAATTTTAAATGCAGTAACACCAACGTATGAGCCTGACAGATTAAGAAGAATCTATAACATTATTTTTTATCTGAACACGCAAAGCAGAAATGTTCAATAGAGGGAATGCTCATGATGTCACGATGCGACTTCACAGCGGGTTACAAACACTGGGTGGCAGAAAGACTGAGTGGCAGAAAGACTGAGTGGCAGAAAGACTGAGTGGCAGCGTAAACTTTCAGTTTGAGCAACTGGAAAACATCTAAAATGGGAAAGAGCTGTTGTGCGATCGACTGTACTCATAGATTTAGCAAGAAATCGGAGTTATCGTTTTACAGACTGCGGAAAAATAAGCTTAAGAGAGACGAATGGATCTCTGCAATTCACAGAAACAACTGGATTCCAGACACCGAAACGTGGATTTGTGGTTCCCATTTTGTACCAGGTAATGTTGGATTTTTGGGTAGCTAACGTTAAACGGTCAAATCATAAAGTTCGGTGTCCTCATCACTTTAATTAATACAACAAATCCTGCGTTGAAGGCGGACCAAGCTTCAAAACATTTGTAAGCCTTCAAGCTTTGCTTTGTGTATTTCCCCGGAGTAGAAATTAAGTACATAGAAATATCAGGAAACTGGATTCGTGGCCAAATATTAATGTCCATGGATCACTGGTTATCCCGTCTTCTCCACTAGTTGCAGACATTTTTGCCACTCAGTGCGAGTAAGGGGGCGTGGTCCAGTGTAAGGGGGCGTGGTCCAGTGGGGAAGTGACATCAATGCATACTCTCTATTGAAAAAAGCATCCAGGAACAGAACCTTGTCTTCCTTTTTTTAGTTAGTAGAATGAAGGGAAGCTGCTATAACCGTAGTGCCTAGCTAACGGGGAGCCCATGTCCAGGCTGCTCCGGCGGGAGGATCGTTGGGAGCCGGTCCTGGAGCCGGCAGTGGAACCGGGGGCCGAGCCAATACTGTATGGACTACTGATTCCTCTAGAAGACACCATTGATGCCTGCAGCATTCTGACCCCGGTGTCCTCCTCCATCAGGCAGTTATCCAGAGCCTCTTTGTAAGATATTCTTAGTTTGCTCTTGGGGCATGTCAGGTTCTTTGTGTGGTGGCTGAAGTCTTGGAGCCTCTGCGCTGTTCTCACATCCAGCCAGCCCATTTTGAAAGCATCATCTATGGTTCTTCTGCAGCCCATTTCTGGGTCGTAAAGCCCGCCGGTTGCAACCTGGAACTCCATGAATCTCTGTCCTGCTTCGTATGGCAGCCACATCTCCTTCATGGCCTCGGAAACCGACATCTTCTTCTTGGTTTTGACGTTCTCAAAGCCGATGTAGGTTTTCTGAGCAGGTTTGAGTTTAGTGGCCATGTCCTGACTGATTATGCCCATGCGAGTGGCCTCCTGGGTGCTGACCCTCTGGCCGTTTGTGGGGTTAACAATCCCACCAGTGCAGGCTTGGGCCTCCAGCAACCTCTGGGCAGTGACTCCATCCACTATGCCACGAATTACAGCCTCTGTTATAGATATCTTCTCAACGGTGTCTGTGTCAAAAATGGCACCCACAGGTCCCAGCTCACCCACTGTTTCCGTAGGACTGGACAAAGTGATAGATACACTGGATGCATGTTTGGAGACGTCAGTATAACCATGAGACACACTGCTGGTTGAGCTGCTCTGCCCTGTGACGGTGGTAGTTCTTGTTGTGGTCATCTTGGTGACAGTAGGTGATAAAGATCTTGATTCAACTGTTGATAAGGAGGTGAAGGAAGAAGATGATGACGCTGCAATTGAGGTTTCTGAAGCTCTTAAGGTGGTTGACGTCAGTGAAGATGTTTCCAACGATGCTGATTTTGTTGAAGCTGATGTTGACATCACTGAAGATGTGGGTGAGGTTGCTGAAGGTGATGACACCGATTGATATTTGGTCCTCTCCGTGATGATATCTGCAAACTGAGTGAGGGTGATCTTTCGTGAGCGGTACTGTTCTAGAATTGATTCATCAATGACTTGCCTTTGAAGGAGCTCAGTGGTGTCATACTGCCTTCTAGTTCTTCTGTCCAGGATAACAAGTCTTGTGGAGCCATCTGGTGCAGTGGTAATGATCTCTTCCCACTCACACTCGTGCTCCGACAGCTCCATTAAGGTAGCATAGTCGATATACCCTTTGTCATAGGCTTCACGCACTGTCATTTCTTTGTTAGTCTCCGGATCCACAATTATCACTCTCCTCTTCCGTAGGGTGTTTGTAAGTGTTGGCTCTTGCTTATTCTTCTCAGTGAGAGGCAACAGAAGAAGGTTAGTCTTCTTATCTACGATACAGCGTTTCAAAAGTCCCAGATAAGTTAGGTTTTCCTCTGTATTTGGATCAAAGAAACCTTTAGTATCATCACTCTCATCAATAAGGATCTTGTTCATTTCTTCATCAAAGTAACCTCTTTTGTAGGCTACGTTCACATCAATACGATGGCTGTATTTAGGATCAATGATTCCGCCAGCAGCAATTTGGGCCTCTAGAAGGCGGATACCATGACCTTTCTCCACTAGACCCTTCTCTATTGCCTGGAAGAGGGAGATTATCTTGTCTGTTCCAGGTAGTTCGTAGCCAGTAACAGCCTTCTCTGCTGATAACAGTTTGTCCTTAAACTCTGGCCCAAACAGTCTTTTGTTGTAAGCTTCGTGGACAGTCAGGTAAAGATTATTGACAGGATCAACTATAAAACCTGATGCAGCTTGGGCTTCAAGCAGCTCCAGAGTGGTGCCAGGTCGCAACAGTCCATCTTTCATGGCTTGATAGAATGGCAGAATCTTATTCTTAGCCTCATCATAAATTCCTGCGATGCAAGTGGAACCTTTCAGGTATGAGTGCAGGCGGTCTTCAATGTCTTTGCTTGTCAATTTACCTTCATACAGCTGGTCCACATCAGAACGCTCCAGCAGGTTTGCGTCCACCAGATCCATGACGGACACTTCGTTCCTAAGCCCCTTTATGGATGGTGGCTTTTTTGGTGTGGGCAGAAGCAAGAGACCTGTGCTAGGATCAGATTTACATTTTTTCTGGAGTGACATATATGTAGTTGGTTTTTGGGTATCTGGGTCGAGATAACACTCAGGGGACTGGTTTAGGGCCTGGTATAAGTCCTCATCAATAAGATCCCTATCCATGGCAATGTCTTTAGGTAAGAACACATTGAGGGTAGGGTCCAAAATTCCACCAACAGACTCTTGAGCCTGAAGGACACAGAGAGCAGTATCCTTGTCAATTAATCCCTTTCTCATTGCTTGGCCAGCTGTCATGAGCTTGGAAGTACTTGGGTCTCTATATCCTATAACGGCAGCCTCAGCTGCAAACAGCATTGATTCATCCTCCTTGTCCACTACTCCTTTGGCAGAAGCCTCTTTGACTGTCAGTTTCTGATTAGTCCGAGGGTCTATAATATGACCTGTGGCTGCTTGAGATATTAGAAGCATGTTTGCACTGTCATATGACATAATTTTTTGCTTTTTGGCTTCTGTAAAAGACATCTTCCCTAAAGGTCCAGCTGCCACGCCAGCAATGGATCCTGTTCCCTTTAGAAAGACCTTTGTATCTACAGACACCTCTGCAACAGTTTTCTCACCTTTCAAGAGCTTGTCAAATGTTGTTTTGTCTAGGACACAACATTCCAACAGCTGCTGTGCTGAGACTGGCTTACGGACACCTTCAAACATCAGTTTGGAAGGGTCTTTCCTCTCAGAGACTGGCAGAACCATCAAACCTGTCTTGGCATCTGTTTTGCACCTTTTCTTTAGATCTCCATAGCTGGCATCACGGTCTGTGTCTGGGTCAAGGTAACACTCTGGGTTCTTACTGAGAGCAGAACGGAGCTCTTCATCCAACAGCTTGTGTTTTATTGCGATGTCTTTAGGGAGGAAAACACTGAGGTTTGGATCTAGAATACCCCCTGCAGACTCCTGGGCCTGTAGCAAACGTAGTCCAGTCTTCTTGTCAACAAGTCCCTTCTTCATTGCCTCAAACACTGAAAGAGGCTGGGCGGTGTGAGGATCCTGGTAGCCCACAGCAGCAGCTTCTGCTGCTAAGAGTTTATCTCGAACAGAATTGTCCACAACTCCTGCTGCACATGCTTCCTCTACTGTCAGTTTTTTATTGGTCTTGGGATCGATGATGTGACCAGTGGCAGCTTGAGCTTCCAGCAGCAAGTCTGCACTGTCAGGAGAAATCATCTTCTTTTTCTTTGCCTCTGACAATGACAGTTTTCCTAAAGGTCCAACTTCTACACCAGCAATTGATCCAGTACCCTTTAGAGGAATCTTGTTATCTTTAGACACCTCTGCAACAGTTTTCTTCCCTTTCAAGAGCTTGTCAAATGTTGGTTTGTCAAGGACACCACAATCCAACAGCTGCTGTGCTGAGACTGGCTTACGGACACCTTCAAACATCAGTTTGGAAGGGTCTTTCCTCTCAGAGACTGGCAGAAGGTTCAAACCTGTCTTGGCATCTATTTTGCACCTTTTCTTTAGATTTCCATAGCTGGCATCACAGTCTGTGTCTGGGTCAAGGTAACACTCTGGGTTCTTACTGAGAGCAGAACGGAGCTCTTCATCCAGCAGCTTGCGTTTTATTGCGGTGTCTTTAGGGAGGAACACACTGAGGTTTGGATCTAGAATACCCCCTGCAGACTCCTGGGCCTGTAGCAAACGTAGTCCAGTCTTCTTGTCAACAAGTCCCTTCTTCATTGCCTCAAACAGTGAAAGAGGCTGGGCGGTGTGAGGATCCTGGTAGCCCACAGCAGCAGCTTCTGCTGCTAAGAGTTTATCTCGATCAGAATTGTCCACAACTCCCGCTGCACATGCTTCCTCCACTGTCAGTTTCTGATTAGTCCGAGGGTCTATAATATGACCTGTGGCTGCTTGAGATATTAGAAGCATGTCTGCACTGTCAGATGACAACATTTTCTGCTTTTTGGCTTCTGTAAAAGACATCTTCCCTAAAGGTCCAGCTGCCACACCAGCAATGGATCCTGTTCCCTTTAGGAAGACCTTTGTATCTACAGACACCTCTGCAACAGTTTTCTCACCTTTCAAGAGCTTGTCAAATGTTGGTTTGTCGAGGACATCACATTCCAACAGCTGCTGTGCTGAGACTGGCTTACGGACACCATCAAACATCAGTTTGGAAGGGTCTTTCCTCTCAGAGACTGGCAGAAGCATCAAACCTGTCTTGGCATCTGTTTTGCACCTTTTCTTTAGATCTCCATAGCTGGCATCACGGTCTGTGTCTGGGTCAAGGTAACACTTTGGGTTCTTACTGAGAGCAGAATGGAGCTCTTCATCCAATAGGTTGCGTTTTATTGCGGTGTCTTTAGGGAGGAACACACTGAGGTTTGGATCTAGAATACCCCCTGCAGACTCCTGGGCCTGTAGCAAACGTAGTCCAGTCTTCTTGTCAACAAGTCCCTTCTTCATTGCCTCAAACACTGAAAGACGCTGGGCGGTGTGAGGATCCTGGTAGCCCACAGCAGCAGCTTCTGCTGCTAAGAGTTTATCTCGAACAGAATTGTCCACAACTCCCGCTGCACATGCTTCCTCTACCGTCAGTTTCTTATTGGTCTTGGGATCGATGATGTGACCAGTGGCAGCTTGAGCTTGAAGCAGCAAGTCTGCACTGTCAGGAGAAATCATCTTCTTTTTCTTTGCCTCTGACAATGACAGTTTTCCTAAAGGTCCAACTTCTACACCAGCAATTGTTCCAGTCCCCTTTAGAGGGATTTTTTTATCCTCAGACACCTGTGCAACCGTTTTCTCACCTTTCAAGAGCTTGTCAAACGTTGGTTTGTCGAGGACACCACAATCCAACAGCTGCTGTGCTGAGACTGGCTTACGGACACCTTCAAACATCAGTTTGGAAGGGTCTTTCCTCTCAGAGACTGGCAGAAGCATCAAACCTGTCTTGGCATCTGTTTTGCACCTTTTCTTTAGATCTCCATAGCTGGCATCCCGGTCTGTGTCTGGGTCAAGGTAACACTCTGGGTTCTTACTGAGAGCAGAATGGAGCTCTTCATCCAACAACTTGCGTTTTATTGCGGTGTCTTTAGGGAGGAACACACTGAGGTTTGGATCTAGAATACCCCCTGCAGACTCCTGGGCCTGTAGCAAACGTAGTCCAGTCTTCTTGTCAACAAGTCCCTTCTTCATTGCCTCAAACACTGAAAGAGGCTGGGCAGTGTGAGGATCCTGGTAGCCCACAGCAGCAGCTTCTGCTGCTAAGAGTTTATCTCGATCTGACTTGTCCACAACTCCCGCTGCACATGCTTCCCTTACTGTCAGTTTTTTATTGGTCTTGGGATCGATGATGTGACCAGTGGCAGCTTGAGCTTCCAGCAGCAAGTCTGCACTGTCAGGAGAAATACTCTTCTTTTTCTTTGCCTCTGACAATGACAGTTTTCCTAATGGTCCAACTTCTACACCAGCAATTGATCCAGTCCCCTTTAGAGGAATCTTGTTATCTTTAGACACCTCTGCAACAGTTTTCTTCCCTTTCAAGAGCTTGTCAAATGTTGGTTTGTCGAGGACACCACATTCCAACAGCTGCTGTGCTGAGACTGGCTTACGGACACCTTCAAACATCAGTTTGGAAGGGTCTTTCCTCTCAGAGACTGGCAGAAGCATCAAACCTGTCTTGGCATCTGTTTTGCAGCTTTTCTTTAGATCTCCATAGCTGGCATCACGGTCTGTGTCTGGGTCGAGGTAACACTCTGGGTTCTTACTGAGAGCAGAACGGAGCTCTCCATCCAACAGCTTGCGTTTTATTGCAGTGTCTTTAGGGAGGAACACACTGAGGTTTGGATCTAGAATACCCCCTGCAGACTCCTGGGCCTGTAGCAAACGTAGTCCAGTCTTCTTGTCAACAAGTCCCTTCTTCATTGCCTCAAACACTGAAAGAGGCTGGGCGGTGTGAGGATCCTGGTAGCCCACAGCAGCAGCTTCTGCTGCTAAGAGTTTATCTCGATCTGAATTGTCCACAACTCCCGCTGCACATGCTTCCTCTACGGTCAGTTTTTTATTGGTCTTGGGATCGATGATGTGACCAGTGGCAGCTTGAGCTTGAAGCAACAAGTCTGAACTTTCAGGAGAAATCATCTTCTTTTTCTTTGCCTCTGACAATGACAGTTTTCCTAATGGTCCAACTTCTACACCAGCAATTGATCCAGTCCCCTTTAGAGCAATCTTTTTATCTTTAGACACCTCTGCAACAGTTTTCTCACTTTTCAAGAGCTTGTCAAATGTTGGTTTGTCGAGGACACCACAATCCAACAGCTGCTGTGCTGAGACTGGCTTACGGACACCATCAAACATCAGTTTGGAAGGGTCTTTCCTCTCAGAGACTGGCAGAAGCATCAAACCTGTCTTGGCATCTGTTTTGCACCTTTTCTTTAGATCTCCATAGCTGGCATCACGGTCTGTGTCTGGGTCAAGGTAACATTCTGGATTCTTACTGAGAGCAGAACGGAACTCTTCATCCAACAGCTTGCGTTTTATTGCAGTGTCTTTAGGGAGGAACACACTGAGGTTTGGATCTAGAATACCCCCTGCAGACTCCTGGGCCTGTAGCAAACGTAGTCCAGTCTTCTTGTCAACTAGTCCCTTATTCATTGCCTCAAACACTGAAAGACGCTGGGCGGTGTGAGGATCCTGGTAGCCCACAGCAGCAGCTTCTGCTGCTAAGAGTTTATCTCGAACAGAATTGTCCACAACTCCCGCTGCACATGCTTCCTCTACCGTCAGTTTCTTATTGGTCTTGGGATCGATGATGTGACCAGTGGCAGCTTGAGCTTCCAGCAGCAAGTCTGCACTGTCAGGAGAAATACTCTTCTTTTTCTTTGCCTCTGACAATGACAGTTTTCCTAATGGTCCAACTTCTACACCAGCAATTGATCCAGTCCCCTTTAGAGGGATTTTTTTATCCTCAGACACCTGTGCAACCGTTTTCTCACCTTTCAAGAGCTTGTCAAACGTTGGTTTGTCGAGGACACCACATTCCAACAGCTGCTGTGCTGAGACTGGCTTACGGACACCTTCAAACATCAGTTTGGAAGGGTCTTTCCTCTCAGAGACTGGCAGAACCATCAAACCTGTCTTGGCATCTATTTTGCACCTTTTCTTTAGATCTCCATAGCTGGCATCACGGTCTGTGTCTGGGTCAAGGTAACACTCTGGGTTCTTACTGAGAGCAGAACGGAGCTCTTCATCCAACAGCTTGCGTTTTATTGCAGTGTCTTTAGGGAGGAACACACTGAGGTTTGGATCTAGAATACCCCCTGCAGACTCCTGGGCCTGTAGCAAACGTAGTCCAGTCTTCTTGTCAACTAGTCCCTTCTTCATTGCCTCAAACACTGAAAGAGGCTGGGCGGTGTGAGGATCCTGGTAGCCCACAGCAGCAGCTTCTGCTGCTAAGAGTTTATCTCGATCTGAATTGTCCACAACTCCCGCTGCACATGCTTCCTCTACTGTCAGTTTTTTATTGGTCTTGGGATCGATGATGTGACCAGTGGCAGCTTGAGCTTCCAGCAGCAAGTCTGCACTGTCAGGAGAAATCATCGTCTTTTTCTTTGCCTCTGATAATGACAGTTTTCCTAAAGGTCCAACTTCTACACCAGCAATTGATCCAGTCCCCTTTAGAGGGATCTTTGTATCTACAGACACCTCTGCAACAGTTTTCTCACCTTTCAAGAGCTTGTCAAATGTTGGTTTGTCGAGGACACCACATTCCAACAGCTGCTGTGCTGAGACTGGCTTACGGACACCTTCAAACATCAGTTTGGAAGGGTCTTTCCTCTCAGAAACTGGCAGAAGCATCAAACCTGTCTTGGCATCTGTTTTGCACCTTTTATTTAGATCTCCATAGCTGGCATCACGGTCTGTTTCTGGGTCAAAGTAACACTCTGGGTTCTTACTGAGAGCAGAATGGAGCTCTTCATCCAACAGCTTCCGTTTTATTGCAGTGTCTTTAGGGAGGAACACACTGAGGTTTGGATCTAGAATACCCCCTGCAGACTCCTGGGCCTGTAGCAAACGTAGTCCAGTCTTCTTGTCAACAAGTCCCTTCTTCATTGCCTCAAACACTGAAAGAGGCTGGGCGGTGTGAGGATCCTGGTAGCCCACAGCAGCAGCTTCTGCTGCTAAGAGTTTATCTCGATCTGAATTGTCCACAACTCCCGCTGCACATGCTTCCTCTACTGTCAGTTTTTTATTGGTCTTGGGATCGATGATGTGACCAGTGGCAGCCTGAGCTTGAAGCAGCAAGTCTGCACTGTCAGGAGAAATCATCTTCTTTTTCTTTGCCTCTGACAATGACAGTTTTCCTAATTGTCCAACTTCTACACCAGCAATTGATCCAGTCCCCTTTAGAGGGATCTTTTTATCCTCAGACACCTCTGCAACAGTTTTCTCACCTTTCAAGAGCTTGTCAAACGTTGGCTTGTCGAGGACACCACATTCCAACAGCTGCTGTGCTGAGACTGGCTTACGGACACCTTCAAACATCAGTTTGGAAGGGTCTTTCCTCTCAGAGACTGGCAGAAGCATCAAACCTGTCTTGGCATCTGTTTTGCAGCTTTTCTTTAGATCTCCATAGCTGGCATCACGGTCTGTGTCTGGGTCAAGGTAACACTCTGGGTTCTTACTGAGAGCAGAACGGAGCTCTTCATCCAACAGCTTGCGTTTTATTGCAGTGTCTTTAGGGAGGAACACACTGAGGTTTGGATCTAGAATACCCCCTGCAGACTCCTGGGCCTGTAGAAAACGTAGTCCAGTCTTTTTGTCAACTAGTCCCTTCTTCATTGCCTCAAACACTGAAAGAGGCTGGGCAGTGTGAGGATCCTGGTAGCCCACAGCAGCAGCTTCTGCTGCTAAGAGTTTATCTCGATCTGAATTGTCCACAACTCCCGCTGCACATGCTTCCTCTACTGTCAGTTTTTTATTGGTCTTGGGATCGATGATGTGACCAGTGGCAGCTTGAGCTTGAAGCAGCAAGTCTGCACTGTCAGGAGAAATCATCTTCTTTTTCTTTGCCTCTGACAATGACAGTTTTCCTAATGGTCCAACTTCTACACCAGCAATTGATCCAGTCCCCTTTAGAGGGATCTTTTTATCTACAGACACCTCAGCAACAGTTTTCTCACCTTTCAAGAGCTTGTCAAATGTTGGTTTGTCGAGGACACCACATTCCAACAGCTGCTGGGCTGAGACTGGCTTACGGACACCTTCAAACATCAGTTTGGAAGGGTCTTTCCTCTCAGAGACTGGCAGAAGCATCAAACCTGTCTTGGCATCTATTTTGCACCCTTTCTTTAGATCTCCATAGCTGGCATCACGGTCTGTGTCTGGGTCAAGGTAACACTCTGGGTTCTTACTGAGAGCAGAACGGAGCTCTTCGTCCAATAGGTTGCGTTTTATTGCGGTGTCTTTAGGGAGGAACACACTGAGGTTTGGATCTAGAATACCCCCTGCAGACTCCTGGGCCTGCAGCAAACGTAGTCCAGTCTTTTTGTCAACTAGTCCCTTCTTCATTGCCTCAAACACTGAAAGAGGCTGGGCGGTGTGAGGATCCTGGTAGCCCACAGCAGCAGTTTCTGCTGCTAAGAGTTTATCTCGATCTGAATTGTCCACAACTCCCGCTGCACATGCTTCCTCTACTGTCAGTTTTTTATTGGTTTTGGGATCGATGATGTGACCAGTGGCAGCTTGAGCTTGAAGCAGCAAGTCTGCACTTTCAGGATGAATCATCTTATTTTTCTTTGCCTCTGACAATGACAGTTTTCCTAAAGGTCCAACTTCTACACCCGCAATTGATCCCGTCCCCTTTAAGGGGATCTTTTTATCCTCAGACACCTCAGCAACAGTTTTCTCACCTTTCAAGAGCTTGTCCAATGTTGGTTTGTCGAGGACACCACATTCCAACAGCTGCTGGGCTGAGACTGGCTTACGGACACCTTCAAACATCAGTTTGGAAGGGTCTTTTCTCTCAGAGACTGGCAGAAGGTTCAAACCTGTCTTGGCATCTATTTTGCACCTTTTCTTTAGATCTCCATAGCTGGCATCACGGTCTGTGTCTGGGTCAAGGTAACACTCTGGATTCTTACTGAGAGCAGAACGGAGCTCTTCATCCAACAGCTTGCGTTTTATTGCAGTGTCTTTAGGGAGGAACACACTGAGGTTTGGATCTAGAATACCCCCTGCAGACTCCTGGGCCTGTAGCAAACGTAGTCCAGTCTTCTTGTCAACTAGTCCCTTCTTCATTGCCTCAAACACTGAAAGAGGCTGGGCGGTGTGAGGATCCTGGTAGCCCACAGCAGCAGCTTCTGCTGCTAAGAGTTTATCTCGATCAGAATTGTCCACAACTCCCGCTGCACATGCTTCCTTTACTGTCAGTTTTTTATTGGTTTTGGGATCGATGATGTGACCAGTGGCAGCTTGAGCTTCCAGCAGCAAGTCTGCACTGTCAGGAGAAATCATCTTCTTTTCCTTTGCCTCTGATAATGACAGTTTTCCTAATGGTCCAACTTCTACACCAGCAATTGATCCAGTCCCCTTTAGTGGGATCTTTTTATCCTCAGACACTTCTGCAACAGTTTTGCTCCCTTTCATTAGTTGGTTAAATGTTGGTTTGTCCAGGACCCCACAATCAAGCAGTTGCTTTGCCGTGACCGTTTTACGAACACCATCAAATATCAGTTGAGAAGGGTCTTTCCTCTCAGAGACTGGTAGAAGTAGCAGACCTGTATGAGGTTCTATTTTGCATCTCTCCTTTAAAGCATCATAACTGAGATTGTGCTCTGTTTCTGGGTCAATATAGCATTCAGGACTCAGTTTTAGAGCAGAACAAAGTTCTTCATCTATAAGCTTGCGCTCAATAGCTGTGTCTTGAGGTAAAAACACACTGAGATTTGGATCCAGAATTCCACCCACTGACATTTGGGCCTGCAGTAGGCGTATGCCACTGTTTTCATCAATTAGTCCTTTCTTCATGGCCACAAAAACTGATACAGGTTTTGCTGTGTTAGGACATTTATACCCTATAGCAGCAGCTTCAGCTCCCAATAATCTGTCTCGATCACTGTTGTCCACAACACCTCTTGCACATGCCTCCTCTACTGTCAGCTTTTTATTGCCTTTGGGGTCAATGATATGGCCTGTAGCAGCCTGGGCTTCTAGTAGCATATCTGCACTTTCATCAGGGATTAGCATTTGATTTTTGGCTTCAGACAAAGACATTTTTCCTCGACTACCTGCTATGACACCAGCAATAGGTCCCGTGCCCTTAAGACTGACATTTTTGTCTTCAGACACCTCTGGGACTGTTTTGTTCCCCTTTTCTAGGTCTTTAAATGTTGGCTTTTCCAGGACACCACAGTCAAGCAGCTGCTTGGCAGTGACAGGCTTCCGGACACCGTCAAAGACAATTTTTGAAGGATCGATTCTCTCAGGGATAGGAAGAAGTAGAAGGCCTGTGCGTGGATCTATCTTGCACCTTCTTTTCATTGACGTATAGGTTACACCCTCCTCATTTTCAGGGTCCAGGTAGAGCGGAGGCCGCTGATTCAAAGCATGGCAGGTATCCTTATCAATGAGTTCACGCTCAATGGCTGTGTCTCTGGGAAGGAACACACTGAGTACGGGATCTAGAACCCCCCCTACGGACTCCTGAGCTTGTAGGAGACGCAGTGTTGTGGTCTTGTCGGTCAATCCCTTTTCCATGGCCTGAAACACTGACAGTGGTTTGCTTCCACCAGGTTCACTGTATCCCACAGCTGCAGCCTCTGCTGCTAGCAGCCTGTCTCTGTCCTCGTCATCAACAACACCTTGACTGCAAGCCTCTTCAACTGTTAGCTTCTGATTAGTCCTTGGGTCAATGATGTGACCTGTAGCAGCTTGTGCATCCAATAGCAAGTCAACGCTATCCGGTGGGAGGAGATTATCTCTCTTGGCCTCAGTGAAGGTGATTTTGCAAAGGGGTCCTTCGCTGGACCCAGAACCTTTTGGTCCCTCAATCACCACCCCGGCTATCGGACCTGTCCCTTTTAGAATGACTTTCTTGTCAGCAGAAACCTCAGGAATGGTTTTATGTCCTTTTACAAGTTGGGTAAATGTTGGTTTGTCCAAAACTCCACAGTCAAGTAACTGGTTTGCTGTGACTGGTTTTCGTACTCCATCGAAAACCACGTCAACCTCCACTTCCACTCTACTTTTATACGTTTCCTCAAGCTCTTTATGTTGCAGCACAAGCTTGTCTAACTCACTTTTCAAGGATTTTCTTTCCATCTCCATCCTCTCCTTGTCCGTGTCGTACTCCCTGATGAGGCTCTGTTTACCATTGCATTGGTCCTGCCAGTAATTTAAATCCCTCTTAATTTTCTCATTCTCCTCTTGAAGAAGTGCCTTATTGCGAAGCTCAGACTCAAGAGACGACTTAACGACACTGAGATCTTCCTCTATTCTTTGATTGTGATCTTTGTCCTTTTCCAATCGCTGCAATTTTAGCAACAAATCATCTCTCTCACTTAGTGTTTCGCTGTACTGCGATTGAATGGATTCCATCATGGTTCTTGTCTGGAAAATAAATGGAAAACAGAGCAGAGTCAAAAGATTAGTAAACTCAGAAATGCACAGGTAATTTTACAGCATTGCACACACATATGCTATACATTTTAAATCACAGTAAAATATATGAATAAATCACTGACAGTGTAGATTCACAAGGAAGAGGACACACATACTTGCTCTTAAGCTGTTTTTCTGCTTAAAATCAAAAAGAGGCTCCATTATTTTTTTGTATACAGCAAATGATCAGCGATAAACTGATTTGACACATTTGGAACAATTCTGCTGTAATTTAATTCTGTACTGAAACAAGTTTTAAATCATTTTAAATTTGAAAAATAAAGTCACAATGTCATACAGTCTTAGAGGGAAAAACTTGAAAGTCTGTGTGCAGTCTGCCAAAATCTTGATTTAACTAAAATAGTTCTGGAAAAAGGAAATCAATTCTGCTCATTCTCTTCAGAACAGCAAAAAGAACAAACATGCTCTGGTAAGATTGGGGAGAAAAAAAAAGATTTGGTTTTACAGTAGAATCTAAAGGAGACATTTGAACCTTTTCTGGACTTGAAAGCATTTAAGTAGATGTCTGACTTCAGTACCAACTTAAAAACTCTCATAACTCTATCTAGAAATGTGTTAAGTGAACTACCGTGAAACACGGTAGAAAAAAATCGCTCAAATGAACAGGTGTTTATTTGGGACCTGCGTTTATTAATTGTGCGTCTCCATTCAACCCAAATCTTAACAGTCGATGATAATGAAACTGTTGCAGACCAGAGAACTGGTGATGTCGACGGTGGGGATCACTCTGAGTAAAAGAAACAAAGGCAGAGAAACGAGCAACTGTAAAGGAATACTGTGGGACGAGGAGATCGGGAGGCAGAGAGGAACGGTGTCGGCAGGGGATTCACATGCATCTTAATTCAAACACATACAGGAAGTATGTGTTCAAATCAGAGTTTTCAGATGGGATGCATCTACAGGTGATCTACAGGTGATCTACAGGTGCTTCAGCATGCAAGCAAACACTCATCTACACTCCCTGCTACGTGAATTTTCCAAGTAGGGACTGTGATTTGGAAAGAGACGACCAGTCCAGGACCTTCATGTACCTCTGTGACCTGTTGAGCTGAGAGACCTGGATGAGACCTGGTTGAGCTGAGACCTGGTCGAGACCTGGTCGAGACCTGGTCGAGACCTGGTCGAGACCTGGTCGAGACCTGGTCGAGACCTGGTCGAGACCTGGTCGAGACCTGGTCGAGACCTGGTCCTATAAAGAGCCTTGAGTTCCTGAGCTTTGCTTCTTTGAGTTGGCTCTGCTCCTGCAGAAGCTGCTGCTTCAGGGTTTTCAGCTCGGTGCTCAGGTGAGCGATGTTCTCCGTACAGGTCTGGTTGTGTCTGGAGCTCTTTCTCCAGCTCTAGCTGGGAGGGAATTACTGAAAACCGTGCACTTGGTGACAAGTTTTTGATATTTGGCATGGTGTTAGTTATGGACATAAGGTTTTCAAAAACCACTGCAAACAAATTGGGACGGCCCCCTAGTGGCCGGTTTGCAGAAAAATCAAAATGAATCAATAAGCGAGGCGATAGAGGCGGCGTTGTAGGAGTTAGTGAGTTTAAATACGTACAGCTGATGTTTAGTGTGTTATTTTAATAAAATCCTATTATTTCACTGTGACTTAGTTCTGAGGCTCTGTTCATCTTCAGCCTGAATGAACGAACGAACGAACGGACGGACGGACGGACGGACGAATGAAGCCACTGTTCTCACCCAATGAGATTATTGACACTACAGCGATAGTGACCAGTCCAATAAACAGAAAATGACATTCCTTGGGGGTGAAAATATGGATCTAGAGCCCTATATAATCTTTCTATGTGACTTAATTGATGACTTGCATTTATATAGCGCCCTTCAAGGCACCCAGAGCGCTTTACAGAGATCATTATTAATTCATACACATCCTCACTGGTGGTGGTAGCTACGTTTGTAGCCACAGCTGCCCTGGGGCAGACTGACGGAAGCGTGGCTGCCATATCGCGCCTAACGGCCCCTCCGACCACCACCAACATTCATACACATTCACACGGGGCAAGGTGGGTAAGGTGTCTTGCCCAAGGACACTACGACAGCAAACTGGGACAGAGCGGGATTTGAACCTCCGACCTTCCGATCATTGGACGACCCGCTCTGCCACCTGAGCTACTGCCGCCCCATAATTCTAGAGATATGGAGTTTTTTGAGCAAAAAATGACCTTAAAAATTTAATTTGACCTTCAACATGACCTTGGAATAGGATATTTATCTCAGAATTGAATTCGTAGCACCAAAAAAGTAGAAACAGTGACGATATACAACAATCTAGGACTAAGAGAAGCTGAGATTTGACCTTTGGTCTTTTCGGCGGGAGACATTTTGAATGTTCTGCAAACCGGCCACTAGGGGGCGTCACCAAACCGGCCACTAGGAGTCACCAAACCGGCCACTAGGGGGCGTCACCAAACCGGCCACTAGGGGGCGACACCAAACCGGCCACTAGGGGGCGTCACCAAACCGGCCACTAGGGGGCGTCACCAAACCGGCCACTAGGAGTCACCAAACCGGCCACTAGGGGGCGTCACCAAACCGGCCACTAGGAGTCACCAAACCGGCCACTAGGGGGCGTCACCAAACCGGCCACTAGGAGTCACCAAACCGGCCACTAGGGGGCGTCACCAAACCGGCCACTAGGGGGCGTCACCAAACCGGCCACTAGGAGTCACCAAACCGGCCACTAGGGGGCGTCACCAAACCGGCCACTAGGGGGCGTCACCAAACCGGCCACTAGGGGGAGTCACCAAACCGGCCACTAGGGGGCGTCACCAAACCGGCCACTAGGGGGCGTCACCAAACCGGCCACTAGGGGGCGTCACCAAACCGGCCACTAGGGGGAGTCACCAAACCGGCCACTAGGGGGCGACACCAAACCGGCCACTAGGAGTCACCAAACCGGCCACTAGGGGGCGTCACCAAACCGGCCACTAGGGGGAGTCACCAAACCGGCCACTAGGGGGCGTCACCAAACCGGCCACTAGGGGGAGTCACCAAACCGGCCACTAGGGGGCGTCACCAAACCGGCCACTAGGGGGCGTCACCAAACCGGCCACTAGGGGGCGTCACCAAACCGGCCACTAGGGGGCGTCACCAAACCGGCCACTAGGGGGAGTCACCAAACCGGCCACTAGGGGGCGTCACCAAACCGGCCACTAGGGGGAGTCACCAAACCGGCCACTAGGGGGCGTCACCAAACCGGCCACTAGGGGGCGTCACCAAACCGGCCACTAGGGGGCGTCACCAAACCGGCCACTAGGGGGCGTCACCAAACCGGCCACTAGGAGTCACCAAACCGGCCACTAGGGGGCGTCACCAAACCGGCCACTAGGAGTCACCAAACCGGCCACTAGGGGGCGTCACCAAACCAGCCACTAGGGGGCGTCACCAAACCGGCCACTAGGGGGCGACACCAAACCGGCCACTAGGGGGCGTCACCAAACCGGCCACTAGGGGGCGTCACAATTTGTTTGCGGTGGTTTTTGAAAACCTTTTGTCCATAACTAACATGCCAAATATCAAAAACTTGTCACCAAGTGCACAATCTTTATGATTTTTGACAGATTCCCTCCCAGCTACTCCTCCTGCAGCCTGAGACGTTCTTCTTCTCCTCTCTGTGCTGATGTCCTGGCTTGTTCTTGGCTCTGACGCAGAGCGGTGATGGTGCTGAGGTGCTCCGTCACGCTCGCGGAGCTCTTCTCCAGCTCTGCTTCCGCCCGACTTCTTCGGCCCGCCTCCTCCCCGAGGTCGTTCCTCAGGTGCTCCACCTGGTTCTCCAACCCGTCCCTCACCGTCTGCAGGTCAGCGATGCGTCCCCGTAACCTGCTCGTCTTCTGCTCTGCTCTGAAGCGCTCCTTGCTCTCTCTCTCCAGCTCCAGACGGATGTTCTGCAGCTCATGCTCACACTCCCTCAGCTGAGTCGCTGCCATCGATGAAGACGTGAGCTTCAGCTGCAGCTGGGCCAACGACTGCTCCAGCAGAGCCTGCCCTTCCTCCGCGGTTCTCCTCCGGCGGGTTTCTTCCTCCAGACCGTGTGTCACGTAAACCAGCTTGTCCCTCTGGTCCTGGAGGGTCTTCATGGCTTCGGTCAACTCGTCCCTACACCGACTGTTTTCTTCATCTCTCTGCATCACCAGCAGCTCCATCTCCCTCCTCCTCTGCTCTTCCTGTAAGAGCAGGGTCCGGTGACGGTGCGATTCCTCCTCGGCCCTCTTCCTCTGCTCCTCAGCCTCCCTGAGAGCCGTCGTGAGCCTCCTGAGATCTTCCTCCAGGTTCCTCCTCTCCGCCTCCGTCCTGTCAGACTTCAGCCTGAACTCGGCGTTGTCCTCGTCCCTCTGGGCCTCCAGCCTGATCCGGATCTGGGACTCATAGCTGAACTTTAGCTTATCGAGCTCCGTAGTGAATTTGCTCCTTACCTTTATATAAATATTAAGTAAAACAAATGATATCTTCTGTCAAAGAGCACAGTTTTTGATGTATTGCTCACTCATAGTTCCATACATTACTTATTGTGTGGAGGTTTGGGGTAACACCTATGAAAACAAATACAAACCCTATTTTCTTACTACAGAAAGGAGCCTTAAGGATAATTAATAGATCTGACTATTATGAACCAACAAATAATCTCTTTATTAAATATAAAACTCTAAAATTCCATGACATAGTAGAGGGGGAGGTGAATGATGGAGATGTGTGACCCTGGTGAAATGAGTGAGTGAATCTTGTTACCTGTGGACACGCCCACTACCTCACTGACTAGACACTCCATTTAGCTATCGCCTGCAATCCCTCCATGTAGGCCTAGGCGGTGCTGCTGCAAGCTAGGGGACTACACAGGCTGTCCACGGAGACTACATGGTAAATGACAGCTCCTGGCTGGCTCGCCAATTTATGTAGCACATATAATCATATACACAATAATCTCTTTTTTAAATATTATACTCGAAAAGTCCATGACATAGTAGAGCAGAAAACTGTTCTATTTGACTTCAAAGCCCAGCAGAAACGGTTTCCAAACTGCATTCAGGATTTGTTCCAAATAAAAGAAACTATGACCTGAGGGGGAAACTCATGTTTGAGACGACGACAGTAAGAACTAATATTAAAAAGATGTACATTAATTAAGGCAAGAGAAATATGGAATAGTTGTGACAACGACCTAAGTTCAAGAAAATGTTTAAAGAAAATATTGTAAATAAATATAAAACACAAACATAACTATAAAGTATATTATCAATCACATTCTAGAATGTGAAACATCAATTTCATATTTTGTCTTATTTATTTTTTTGTCTTCTTTATGCATTGTTTGTTTTCACGGATTAATGCTAATGTTTCAGATTTAAGTTGATCACAAGATAAAAAGGGTAGAAGCTTCGGCTTCAGCGGCACCTTTTCGGCAAAAGCAATGTTTATTTTAGTTTTTTCATTTTGTTTTGTAAAATAACTTCTACAAGGCTTGTAGCACCCTATAATGTAATAATTTACTGAAAATTTAATAAAAATTGCACTTAACTCAATTGAAAATGTAATAAAACCCAATAATGTAATAACGTCACCAATAATGTAATAAAATATCCAGACTGATTTTGTAATAACATTTTTACCAATAATGTAAAACCTTATTACATTATTGGGAATTTACTACATGGTACTCAAGGTCTGCAATTTAACCCAATAGTCATTCTGGTGTTTCAAATCCATTTTCAAACATTCTTAGATACTTAAAACACAAAATGTAGAACTCTGGACTGAAAATGAACATATATATTACATTATTTGTCAAGTATTACATTATCAGTTTTGGAGAAAAAAAAGACCCACCTGAAAATGTAATAAATTCCCAATAATGTACAAAAATGTCACAATGTTACAGTCAGGATATTTTATTACATTATTGGGGAAGTTATTACATTATTGGGTTTTATTACATTTTCGATTGAGTTAAGTGCAAATTTTATTACATTTTCAGGCGTTACTACATTTTCAGGAAATTATTACATTATACGAAATTATTACATTATAGGATGCTACAAGGCTTAAGCCCGAAATAAAGACCATCCATTCATTGATTCATTCATTCATTCATACATTGATTCATTTATTGATTCATTGATTAATTGATTCATTCATTCATTCATTCATTCATTCCTTCATTCATTCATTCATTCATACATTCATTCATTCATACCTTTGATATCTCCTTCTGTAGGTCCTTGAGTTTGTCTGATTCCTGGCTCATCTGCCGCCGTAGCTGCCCGACGTCGTGCTCCTTCTCCCCCACCGATTTCTCCAGGTCCATCTTGGAGCCGCTGAGCTGGTCCAGCTCGCTCTGCCTCTTCCTCAGAACCGACTCGTACTCCTCTTCCTGCTGAGCGTAACGCTCCTCCGCCAGCTTGGTCTTCCTCTTCTCCTCGCCCAGCAGGTAGTTGAGGTTTTCCAGCTGAGCGTTGAGGTGTTCCAGCTGGCTCTGGGAGGAGTCCAGACTGTCCTTGGTGACGCTGCACTGCAGCACCGTGTTCTGCTTCAGCTCCTCCAGGGACAGGACCTGGTCCTGGGACTGGGCCAGCTCCAGCTGGTACCGGGCCACCGCCTCCTCCAGGGACCTGCTCTTGGCGCCGTGGTCCTGCAGCTCCTCCCGCAGCAGACGCAGCTCCTCCTGCAGCAGCTCGATCTGGGTGCTGCGCATCTGCACACGCAAACGGAATCATGACCAATGCAGAGGGACTTTAATAAAGTGAAACACGTAAAAAACAATATACAGGACTGTCTCAGAAAATTAGAATATTGTGATAAAGTTCTTTATTTTCTGTAATGCAATTAAAAAAACAAAAATGTCATCCATTCTGGATTCATTACAAATCAACTGAAATATTGCAAGCCTTTTATTATTTTAATATTGCTGATTATGGTTTACAGTTTAAGATTAAGATTCCCAGAATATTCTAATTTTTTGAGATAGGATACTTGAGTTTTCTTAAGCTGTAAACCATGATCATAATATTAAAATAATAAAAGGCTTGCAATATTTCAGTTGATTTGTAATGAATCCAGAATGTTTGACATTTTTGTTTTTCTAATTGCATTACAGAAAATCACAATATTCTAATTTTCTGAGACAATCATGTAGAGATCCAACAAATCCATTATTCCTTCAGTTAAAATTGTTGAAATTTCATGAACTAGTAGATTATAGTATTCTGCAAATGATGTTTAAAGCTCATAAGAAAAACTTTACCAATCAACATTCAGAAAAGATTTGAAAAAAGAGAAAGCAAGTATAAATAAAAGGAACAAAGATTTTTAAAAAAACCAAGATTCAGGACTAAATTGATGGAACGTTGTGTTTCTGTGAAAGGAATCAGTTTATGGAACAATCTGAATAAAGAAAACAAAGAATCTAAATCAAACATTACATTAAAAAGAACAATTAAAGCCAGAACGTTAAGAAAATATAATGAAATATGTTAGTTACGTTTGATTGACGTCCCCATCGTCATGAAAGTATAAAAAAAGTATAAACATTGTTTGTTGTTGTGTAATGGTATTAACTGAATTGTAACTTGGGAACTAAAAAGGAAGTTCCTAGTGCTGTCAGGCGATAAAAAAAAAAAAATGTAATTAATTACAGGATTTATAATTAATGAATCTAATTGATCGCATTTTAATCTCATATCTGCTAAAGGTCCCCAAATAAAGAATTTGAATTCTAGGAAATTACAAAATTGCAGTGCATGACTAATCAATTGAATACACTAAGGGCCTGATTTACTAAAGGTTTGCGTGTGTAAAAACGTGTGCAAACTTGACATCACCCGCAAACCAAAGTGCCAGCTGATCTACTAACAGCGTGCAAAGACGACTGCGTCTCTCAAATGAGCAAAATTGCACACGCAATTCAGTTAGTACTTTTGCCCTGATGAATAATCAATATGGGGCGTACCCGCCAGAAATCCTAAATACTGGGAGGGGAAGATGCAAATAGGTTCATTTACCACACGCAATGAGATTTACCAAGCCTGAAAGTTTTTGCGGGGATTGTGATTGCGTCTGTATTTAATACGTTCGAAAGGAAGGTGCTAATCTCCACATGCAAAAGGAGAAATATTTTATTTGAATGTTAAATCGAGTATTATTCAGCAAAAGGTTGCCACAGGAGGCACCTTCATTTTTTTATTTGTGATAATAAATAAATCACGTGTTTTCATGGAGAAAAAAGTGTTTCTTATTGTGCGCCTATACTTGTTCTGCAGTTGTCATACCCCGGTGTTGTGCAGTATTCAGCACCCCTGCCGTGAAAAGCACCCCCTCGTCTGACAAAAATGATATTCTCATTCCGTGTCACGTTCTGTTTAGCGTCCAGTTTAGTGTTAATGATTCATGTTTAAATGCGCTCATGGATTCCACAATAGTCATACTTTCCCACAATCACAGTCACAGATAACAAAAATCGGGTAAATGGTTATTGATGTCATTAATTAATAGCCTGCTTACTGTGTTGTCTTCCATAATATTTGTAAATATATATAATATAAACTCCTAAGTATGTGTTTGTGTGAGTGTGTATATATAAATATATTGAAGTGTCAGTGTGTTGTTTTTTTTCTTGGTCTACTTATCATTGAATATACGAGGGGGTGCTTTTCACGGCAGGGGTGCTGAATACTGCACAACAATTTGCCTCTTCCACTAATATCTCTAACTCCAACTCGTCAAATTTCATTTTGCGCTTGCGACTAACCTGCTTTCCATCCAGACTCCATGGCGCAAAGTTTGCGCCTCAAACCGTAAGACGCGCAACACCTTATTTAAATACTGAGGTTTGCACCTGTTATCAATTGCGCACGCAATCTTAGTTGATCACCCGCAAAACACACAACAACAGCACGTGCAAACTTTTTCACTGCACACGCAATTTTGTACTCTTTATTTAGGATCTAAGTAAATCGTGCCCTAAGAAGGGAAGATTTGAAATCCACATTTTTATTGGTGAATTCCTTCACATCTGCAGAGGAAACCTCAGCGTTAAGAGGTTCGTACAGGTTTACACCTACATATACTTCCATCAAGGAAATATGAAAAACATACAGGTTTATGAGATAGACAAACACATAATGAGAAGATAAATGGAACATGAGCACAAACATCTGGGAAAGAAAATCTGTACCTTGAGCTCCTCCACGTTTTTGAGCAACTCTCCCAGGAATTTCCTGTAGTCGCTGGAGAGAGTGAGCAGCTCCATGTAGCGGGTCTGGAGGTGCGTGACCTGCAACAAAAACACATTTAAACCTTTAGATTCACAGAGATGAGGGACTCCCCGTCAGCGCGTGAGATTAACGCCTCACCTCCTGGTGCAGATCCATGGACGGAGACTTCAGCATCGTCCTCTTGATGGGGACGTTGAGCAGCGTCTCCAGGCCGGAGCTGTAAGAGACCAGGTCTGTTTCATAGTCCTGGAAAAACAAGAGCAAACTCAGTCATGAAACAGGAAATCTTTCACCATGGAACCTTTCATAGCTGGGAGGGAATATGTCAAAAATCAGAAAGATTGTGCACTAGGACGTCCCAATTTGCAGTAGTTTTTGTCTCTTACGTAAGAGTATCAGGGCCATGCAGGAAAAAAAAATATTTGAGAGGGGAAGATTTTTTTTTATTGTGCACTCGAAATTTTGTGAATGAAGTTGAAATACAATTTCGAGAAAAAAGTCGAAATGTTGAGAAAAAAGTTGAAATTTCCAAAATAAAGTTGAAATTTCGAGAATAAAGTTGAAATTTCGAGAATAAGGTTTTTCTGCAAAGCGGCCACTAGGGGCCGTCACAATTTGTTTGCGGTGGTTTTTGAAAACCTTATGTCCAGAACTAACACCATGATTTTCCTGAATTCCCTCCCAGCTAGTATGAGTGTAATAATTGCGCGTTGAGCGCGGTTACCCTGATGGCGTTCACGCAGGCCTCGCTGTCTCTCAGCACGCTCTCCACCGTCTCCCTCCTCGCCTTGATTTCTGCGTTCAGAGCCTGGAAAAGCAAACGAGACAAAGACGTTTAACAGCGGGAGAAACAGTGACATGAGCGCTCTGCGCAGATGTACGGAGACAATTTAAAAAAAGATAAAAAGAAACATTCTATTCAAAATACAGATGCGAATAAACATGTAGATATGTACATTTATTATTATATGTAGATATATAGATTTATATTATGGATATAGATGTTATATGTAGGTATGTATATGGATATATTGTTGTATTATACGTACAGTATTTGTGTATCTATATCAATAACATATACTGATTTATAGTTATATTTAGATATGTTGATATATAGATTTATAGTAATTTTTATGTATATAATTGGAGGTAAATATATGAACCAGTGTATATAATATCTACTCTTATATAGTTAATCAAGTATATTGTTATACCATTACTGTTTAGTGTTTTCTATTATATTGTGGTATTATAGTAAAGTAATGATAATGTAATACTATACATTATAATTACTTTTATTCGTACATAAATACATAGCAACTAAATGCTGGTGTTTGTTTCGTTTTCTTCTGTTTGGTTTGTTTGGTTTTGTTTTTGACTATATTTAAATATATATATATATATATATATATATATATATATATATATATATATATATATATATATATATATATATATATATATATATATATATATATATATATATAATTGAGTATTATATCACTATATTGAACAGTTATTAAAGTAGGTATGGGTGTTTTATAAGTAGTTTATTGAAACTCTTGTTCTATGTAAGAGTGTATGTAGATTCAGGGCTGGATAAGTGTTTACTTCAATCCTATATATATGTATATATATATATATATATATATATATATATATATATATATATATATATATATATATATATATATATATATATATATATATATATATATATATATGTATATATATATGTAAGAAGGCAGCAGCCAACCTTCTGCTCGGTGATGAGGTCCTTCAGCGCCTGCACGTCCTCAAACTTGGTGGCCCGAAGGACGTCCTGTTGTTTCCGCGTGGCGTCGATCCACTGGAGCAGCGCCGCGCTGGTTTGCTGGTAGTGATGCAGCTGAGGGAGATACAGCTGCAGGTCCTGCAGTCTGAGCAGAATTAAGGCCAGGCAGGTTTATTTATACAGCAGAATTCAACACCAGGGGCCTCATTTAAAATGGAGTGCGTAGGAGTCATACTAAAAGTGCACGTACGCCCAAAAGCCGAAAATGGCGGGCGCAAAAAAAAATCCGGATCTATAAAACCGCGTGCACGCAGACTTCCACGCAATGTTCCCTTGATGAATCACAGTCCACCTGGAAAGCTGCGCAGCTGACTCCGCCCCATATCCCGCCCTCAACACGCCCATACATCCATATGGATGAGCCTACTGAGCATGCGCAGTGGCTTCCTGCTTCCTGTGGATGTTGTGGGTGATGTGGAGAGAGGACAGTGAAACGAGATTATTTGGTGGTCACAGTAAAAGTAGGAAAAGTATATAAATAGTATACAATAAAGCGAGTGAGTGGCAGCACGTCGTTGCTGCCCGTTAGTGCCACGATCGCACGACGCAATTTCCACTGGGGGCAGGGGGGACATGTCCCCCCCACTTTTCAAAATGATGTATTTGTCCCCCCCACTTTTTACAGTTTAAAAACTAACGGTAGGCTCAGCAAATCATCAAGACACTCGGGACGGCGGCCCGGCAGCCCCCGCTCCCCCTCCTCCCTCCCGTCTCCCCTCAGAGCTGCTCTAGGCTGATTTATGGTTCCGCGTTACACCAACGCAGAGCCTACTGCGTAGGGTACGCGGCGACGCGCACCCTACGCCGGACCCTACGGCGTAGGCTCTGCGTTGGTATAACGCAGAACCACAATTCCAGCTTAAAAGTAAAAAACATGAGCGCACGTACCCGTGCATGACAGGCAGACACACACGGGGAGAAGGGACTATTTCTTTAATTTTTATTTTTTTAAAAACTTTATCCTTATGAACGCAATTGTTATATACGGTAGTCCAACTTTCCTTATTTTAATCAGAACACTTTCTTTTTTCCTCTTCGGCGTGGAGTAGTGGGTTCGGAGCGGCATTCCCCCCCGCCGCCTGCTCCGTTATCAGCACTATTTTATTATAAGTCTGATATATGTTGTAATATGTGATGACATTATTAAGAGTATGACATGAATCTGGCTTCATTTCACCACCTCACAGCCTGCGTCGCCAGTTCCCCGTGTCTTAAGTAAATTCTTACGGGAGGGTGAGGGTTGCCGTAAAGATACGCAGATTTTTCGGTTAGTTTTTTCTTTTTAGATCCGAGGCTTTGCGTAGAAGGCGGCTTCTGCAACTTTCAGGCGCTTTTTCTGCGCAAGCAAGCTTTATAGATGAGGCCCCAGGTCATTCAAAGTGCTTTACATCAACATTAAAAGCGGCAAGACATAATTAGACAGTAAATAACAAACTAGAAACAAAATTCCCCGTGCCACGGGACTACTGCCGGATGGTTGAGATTTTGATGACATTTCCTATATCAAACCATTCAAAAGTTATTGCAGAAATAATAACAAATAGGGACTATCATATATCAAACAATCAGAAGAAGGGGCGGGGCACATTTGCACCAATTATGGTCAAGGACTCAAAACCGAGTCCGATGTGCTTTCTTCTTTCTTCCCCCCCGTTTAAATGTTCTGCCTACCCCGCCTGTCAAAGTCACATTTTATGAATCCCAACACCTATGTCTACATTCTGACAAATAAGTATTTGTCTCCTTTTTACGGTTTGGCCGTGAGCTCGAGTTACAAATAGAAGTCATACCGTTCGATTCCTGATTAGGGCGCACGTTTCTACGTTTTTAATTTTCGCGTTTTCTCAAAAGCGGCGAGACTAGTTACGCGCCGAAGTTTATACGTTGGAATAAATAATAAGCCTGAGCAGGGAGGTGTTCCAGGCATGTCCCTCCTCCCTAGGGAGGTGTTCCAGGCATGTCACTCCTCCCTAGGGAGGTGTTCCAGGCATGTCCCTCCTCCCTAGGGAGGAGTTCCAGGCATGTCCCTCCTCCCTAGGGAGGTGTTCCAGACATGTCCCTCCGGGAGGAGACCCTAGATAACACCCGTACGGAGAGAGAGAGAGAGAGAGAGAGAGAGAGAGAGAGAGAGAGAGAGAGAGAGAGAGAGAGAGAGAGAGACAGACAGAGAGACAGAGACCCACCTGGTGCTGATCTGTCCCTGGATGCGTCTCCAGCGGACGGCCAGCGTCCCCACCTGCTCCGTGTACTTGGACAGCATCATGTCGCAGCGGTGCGAGGCTCCGCCCACCTGGCTGTTCCAGTGGCTCGCCCTCGTCAACTCCGTCTCCATGGAGACCAGAACATCGTTCTTCTGATCCAGCTCCTCCTGGATACTCTGCACATCAACACCAGAAACATTACCGTGCTGCACTATTGTGTAGGCTAGCCACCTTTCAGAAATAGATATAAGGGACGCCCCGATTTCAGCAGCGCAGGCGCCAAAAATAAAGGGACATCCCCAAAACTTCTAAACTGCATAGACATGTATTTATTTTATATTAAAGTATAGTATAGTATACTATAGTACACTACAGTATACTATACTATACTATAATATACTATACTATACTATACTATAAATGTCTCCTCTGGCCCATCAAATCCAGTTAGGAGAGCGAGGAACTAACTAACTAACTAACTAACTAACTAACTAACTAACTAACTAACTAACTAACTAACTAACTAACTAACTAACTAACTAACTAACTAACTAACTAGTTAACTAACTAACTAACTAACTAACTAACTAACTAACTAGTTAACTAACTAACTAACTAACTAACTAACTAACTAACTAACTAACTAACTAACTAACTAACTAACTAACTAACTAACTAACTAACTAACTAACTAACTAACTAACTAACTAACTAGTTAACTAACTAACTAACTAACTAACTAGTTAACTAACTAACTAACTAACTAACTAACTAACTAACTAACTAACTAACTAACTAACGAACTAACTAACTAGTTAACTAACTAACTAACTAACTAACTAACTTACATCCTTGAATTTATGGAACAATCTGAACAAAGAAAACAAAGAATCCAAATCAAACATTACATCCAAAAGAACAATTAAAGCCTGAATGTTAAGGAAATATAACGAAAAATGTTGAGTTTGATTGACAGACCCCTAGGCGGTGGTAATTTTATTTTAATGTTATTTTAATTTTATTTTAGTTGTTTTTATTCACTTAGTTGTTGTTTTTTTTATTATTATTTTTAATTGATGTTATTTGTGAAAGGGGCAGATCAGATAAGATTCTTCTTCTTTCTGCTCCGTTTTCATTCACAAGTTAGAAACATTTGTATTTGTATTTGTATTGAATTGTTTTGTTTTTTGAATGAAATAAAGAATAAAATGAATGAAATGAAATGGAGTGGAATGTTAAGGGTACGTTTCTGCATATGCAACTGCATATATGTGATATGTGTTTCAAATCAATATCGTCATCAAATTTTGACTTTTTTCTCATCATTTCGACTTTTTTCTCGAAATTGTACTTCAATATTAATCTGAATATTTCAACTTTTTTCTCAACATTTCAACTTTTTTTTGCGAAGTGCATAATAAAAAAATCTTCCCCCCTGAAATATTTTTATGTCTTGCATGGCCCTGATACTCTTCCGTACGCTAGCGCTCTCACAACTGCTTTTTTTATTCTTTAATTCAGCTTGAAGGGCGACCAACAGCCACGTGCTAAACTGTCCTGATATCCTGTCCAACCTGCAGCCGACGGACATGAAGCTGAGAGCTGCAGAAAGATGGCGTGCTTTATCTTTTATGAGAGAAATTCAATGAAAATCTAACACGTTATACCTTGAGTGTGAAGATGTAGTCGTCGACTTCGCTCGGACTCAGAGAAGTCGTCTCTTTTTCTGTCAGTCTCGCCTCGTGAACTTTCACGATGTCCTCGGCTCGCGCCACGCTCTCCAGCATGTCCCTTAGAGCCCGCAGCCTGACAACCCGGTTGGGGAGAAATGTAGTGAATCATGTCAGAACAACGTGATAGAATACTTTTGTTTATTTTGATAATGCAGATTAGCTTTATGAAACAATACGTTTCAGTAAACACAATAGTACTCAACTACACTTTAATGTCTATGTACCTTTTTAATGTCACTCGTGAACTCAACACTGTTTGTAAACGTGTCCTACAGACACAGCAGTGAGGCCTCAGACTTTACATTTTGTGGATGAGCAAAGCTTTCAATCTTAACAAAGCTCTAATGCAATTTGATTTGAAGTTTTACTATAAAATAGCTGGTCTGCATTGACGTCACTTTCCCACTGGACCACAGCCCCTTACTATCACTGAGTGGCAAAAACTGCTGCAACTAGTGGAAAAGACGGGACAGCAGCCGATTCTGGGCTTAAATTAACGTCAGTTGGACTTGAGAGTGACCCGTAGAGTTACCAAGAACCAGTGGTCCATGGACATTAATATTTGGTACAGTTACCCCAAGAACCAGTGGTCCATGGTCATTAATATTTGGTACAGTTACCAAGAACCAGTGGTCCATGGACATTAATATTTGGTACAGTTACCCCAAGAACCAGTGGTCCATGGTCATTAATATTTGGTACAGTTACCAAGAACCAGTGGTCCATGGACATTAATATTTGGTACAGTTACCAAGAACCAGTGGTCCATGGACATTAATATTTGGTACAGTTACCAAGAGCCAGTGGTCCATGGACATTAATATTTGGTACAGTTACCAAGAGCCAGTGATCCATGGACATTAATATTTGGTACAGTTACCGAGAACCAGTGATCCATGGACATTAATATTTGGTACAGTTACCCCAAGAACCAGTGGTCCATGGACATTAATATTTGGTACAGTTACCCCAAGAACCAGTGGTCCATGGACATTAATATTTGGTACAGTTACCCCAAGAACCAGTGGTCCATGGACATTAATATTTGGTACAGTTACCCCAAGAACCAGTGGTCCATGGACATTAATATTTGGTACAGTTACCAAGAACCAGTGGTCCATGGACATTAATATTTGGTACAGTTACCAAGAACCAGTGGTCCATGGACATTAATATTTGGTACAGTTACCAAGAACCAGTGGTCCATGGACATTAATATTTGGTACAGTTACCCCAAGAACCAGTGGTCCATGGTCATTAATATTTGGTACAGTTACCAAGAACCAGTGGTCCATGGACATTAATATTTGGTACAGTTACCAAGAACCAGTGGTCCATGGACATTAATATTTGGACACCAATCCAGTTTCCTGATATTTATATGTACTTAATTTCTACGCCGGGGAAATACACGAAGCAAAGCTTGAAGACACAAAAGTCTTCACGCTTGGTCCGACTTCAAGGCAGGATTTGTTGTAGAAATTAAAGTGATGACGACACCAAACTTTATGATTTGACCGTTTAACGTTAGTTACCCAAAAATCCAACATTAGCTGATACAAAATGGGAACCGCAAATCCACGTTTCGGTGCCTGGAATCCAGTTGTTTCTGCGAATTGCAGCGATCCATTTCTCTCTCTTAAGCTTATTTTTCGGCAGTCTGTAAAACGATAACTCCGATTTCTTGCTAAATCTATGAGTACAGTCGATCGCACAACAGCTCTTTCCCATTTTAGATGTTTTCCAGTTGCTCAAACTGAAAGTTTACGCTGCCACTCAGTCTTTCTGCCACTCAGTGTTTCTGACACTCAGTGTTTCTGCCACTCAGTGTTTGTAACCCGCTGTGAAGTCGCATCTGTGACGTCATGCGCATTCCCTTTATACATTCCATTGATCTGATTAATCTAACTGTTTCTGCATCAAAATTATCTTCCAATAAGTTCTTTTTTTAATAATAAAAACACTGAGTATCTGTGACGGTGTGTGTTTCCGGTACCGCTGGATGTAAGCCGACGAGCTGTTCTCCAGACTGCTCAGTCTCTGGTTGATCACTCCGATCTCACTGCGCAGGAACTGGGCTTTGTCAGAGTCCTTGATGTCTCCCAGGTCCTTTAAAACACTTTCCCTCAGATGTAAATACTCCTCGCGCAACAAGTCAATGTCGCGCACCACCGACTAGAAGAAATACAAGTATAAATGCGGTTAATGAAATGACTGCAACAAGTTGTCTCTAATAAAAAAAAAAGTTCAATTCCATGCAATGAACAAAATCAATTCTCAAGTAATTGTTCAAGTAACACGACAAGATCATTCTTTCACATGTTTTGGCAAAAAGTCAGTATATTTATATCCAATGTCATTCTAAAGGCAACCCCATGTTCTCCCAGACTCCTGATTAACCATGACTCTGAGTTAAACTTACATTAGAAAGAAAAAGTTGTGTACCTGGCAGGATTAACAGCCGCTAAAAAAAGGCTTGCTCTTCGATGGAAACCACCACATCATCTACCAACAGGTTTAATCTGTTTATTCTACATATGGAACTTTCAGTGGTAAGAATTCATGGTGCGGGATGCAGGACATAAAAAATATGGACACATGCCATTGAAAAACTGAAGGAACTGAATATTGACTAAACATTTATCAATTTATTTATTTATTAGGGCCCGAGCACTGATGTGAAGGCCCTATTGTATCTGTAGGAATTTTCCTTGTTTTTATTTTTCCTTCTTCCGACAAAATGAGGGTCTTTTTTCCCCCTAAACGTGCCCCAAAAGTCACCAAATTTTGCACCAATCCAGTCCTGGTGAAAAATGTGATATTTAATGGTTTGCATTAATGGGCGTGGCCTAACGGCTCAACAGCGCCCCCTAGAAAACTTTGTTCCTCAAGCCCCACAATACGGTTTGACGTACATGCACGAAAATCGGTACACACCTGTATCATGCCACAACTTAAAGAAAAGTCTCTTGGCGCCATGGCCCAAACCCAACAGGAAGTGGGCCATTTTGAATTAATCGTGTAATTTTGGCTAAGGTGCTATACAATTGCGCCCATAACTGTTCAATTTAACTGTATGCATCAACAAAATAATAAAAAACAGTTGATCACAAAAAAACAACAGTTAAATTGACAGTTGGGTTTCTTTCAGTTCGTTCTGAGTTTGTGTTTTACCTCCAACTGGATGATCCTGAGGCCGCAGTCTCGCGCGCCGTCGTCTCCGACGCAGATGTGAACGTGCTGACTCAGCGAGCCCTCGGCGGCCTCCAGCCTCAGCCTGAGCGAGTGCAGCTCCGATAGGCTTTGAGAGGAAGAGGAGGAGGAGGAAGAAGACGAGGACGTCCGCACAACTTTCCTCTTCACCGGCTCCGTCCTGATCACTTTCACCACCTCCTTCTTGATCACCTGCTCTTTCTTCACCACCTCTTTCTTAACTTCTGTTTTCTTCTCCGCCTGTTTTTTAAGCTCCACTCGCAGTCTTTCTTCCTCCAGCATCCGGGCCTCTTCTTCTTCAGCGGCCGCTTGTTGTTGTTGCTGCTGTTGAAGCTGCAGTTGTTGCTGCTGTTGAAGCTGCAGTTGTTGCTGCTGTTGAAGCTGCAGGTGATGCTGCTGTTGAAGCTGTACTTGTTGCTGCTGTTGAAAATGCAGTTGATGCAGTTGTTGATGCGGTTGTTGGATTAGGATGAACTGCGGCTGTGTCTGCAGCTGCACTTGGGTCTGCAGCTGCGGCTGCAGCTGCACTTGTGTCTGCAGCTGCACTTGCTGCGTCTGCAGCTGCAGCTGCGGCGGCGACGGAGGCTCCACCTGCTGCTCAGCCACCTGCTGCTCAGCCACCTGCTGTACCTCCACCTGCTCCTGATGTGCAACTGTGGAGAAACAAAATGTACCATTTATTTTTCATTATTAAACTTTTATTCAACCAGTCTAACCACCTGCATGCATTTTTTTGAATCTCAAATATTTTTTTCGCATTCAAACACTTTTTTTCTTTGATTGAAATCATTTTTTTTGATTGAATAATTAAGACACAAATCTACCTCCGTATGGTTCAAACTGCAACATGAAATTTGAAACTTTAAAAACAGAATGGTTAAAAAAGACAATAATCAGTATACTGATGTTGGGCTACCGCCCATGTGATTATGAAGTCATGTGTGATTATGGACTCATGGGGGATTATGAATTTATATGAACTCATATGAAATGTGTGATTATGTGAGCAGTCAGGCTTTGACCAGGCTACCAGGCTACCAGGCTACCAGGCCGGATTTCAGGCTACCAGGCCGGATTTCAGCCCTTCGACCGAAGCCACCCTAAAGTTTTACGACACCGTGGCCACACGGCTTGGAGCAACGGAAAAACCCCTGGACACAGAGCTCAGCCAGGATTTGCATATGTGGCCCCTTGGTGATAAGGGACCACACTCTTATTAGACAAGGACCCCAAGCTGCAGGAAGGAGCATGGACTTCCTGGGCGCAGCTATAAAAGAGAAGGCCCCCCTCTCTCGCTCTCCTTAACCTGTCCATCTAGTGACGTTATTTATGTCACTAGTATAATGTTTGGCTCAGACCTCTTCATGACAGGTGCCAGAGCATCTTCAAAACCAGCTGCCATGCAAAACATGGTTGCTGGTCCCGCTGGCCTCTCCTCAGAGGAGATGAATAACTTCCATAGTTATGAATGTAACGCTGGTGATAGGATACAGGAGTTGATCTCTTTAATTAAGAATTCTTCCAGAGAAGCATTCTTTTCAGATGTGCTTAGTTGCAAAACCCAGCTCTAGTCAGATAAGCTCAGCGTTGAGCAACGCCATGAACGGTCATGGATGCTCCGTCAGCAAGCACTTAGTCTTCATGAGAAGTCACTGGAACTCCTTGAACAGTCACTGGACTTCTGTAAAGGGTCCACTCAAAGCTCCAAGAAAAATGAGCTGCGCTGGGTTGAGAATAAGCATGTGAACCACCAGTCACAGCTCGAGTCACAAATTAGAGTAGATCAACTCTCCGGTGTCCCGATCACTAACAAACGTTTGCAGCAGTGTGATGAAAGGCGTGACCAATCTCACACGGGCCCACGGCCAGCAGGGGGCCAGAGAGAGGATCCAGCAGTTAACCAGCTTATCCCGTCTGAGCCCAGAGAGACAGCTAGTAGCCCAAACGCTACTGACACAGTTCCAGACCTTATCACTTGGGATGAAATTCAAGTGCAGCCACCCAGGTGCAAAGTGAGGAAAGGGGGGTCAGACTTAGAGGGTGCCCCCCCGTTCACCCTCAGGCCCACTGCTCTGCGTGTTAAAGATGAAGTACTGAGTCCGAAATGTGCTCAGCCTCACAATCTGAAGGCCGTGAATCCAAATTTCCAGGAACCTTTCCCTGCTGGACAAAAACTTGTGTCAGGTGGTTTAAACCCCCACCTTGACCTACCTGTTCCACACCATACGAGAACTAATTATTCTTCTCGGCACAGGGACCATTTGTATCAGGAATGTTCTGGTGGACCGGACGACCCTGGCCCGCCACATGGACCAGGCTTGCGTCTCCTTGACCTTGAGTCCCTGGCCAGTGACATAGAACACTTTGACCCGGATGATCCAGGCTCAAATATTGAGAATTATCTCGATGAGGTTCAGGATTGTCTCTGAGATTTACCTCATGCATCCTCTAGAGAAAAGGTCAACTTTCTTTGGAAAACCACAGCCAGGAGCATTGGTGCATTCATAAGATCCCTCCTACCTGAAACCAGAGACTGCTATGAAGCACTCTGTCAGGCTCTGCGAGAAGAGTATTCTTCTTACACTGACTGGGCCTCAGCTACTCTGGCTGCTTCTTCAATTAAGCACCAGAAGTCAGAATCCCCCAAAAATTATTACTGGCGTCTGAGAGCTGCGTTTTTCCAGGGATGAAACATTCCGGGTTTGGAGGAAGATCAGCATTTTAAGTTTCTCTTCCTTCATAACCTCCATGAAAGCGTGCGATGTAAGGTAACTCTTTACTGCAGCAAGAGGCGAATCCGCAGGTACGCACAGCTGGCGTGGGAAACACAGAGACGTCCCACTGTAGGTTCTGAGAACAGTCCACGGAGTGACAGCTTGGCATTTGAGGGCAGGGAGGTGCCCCACCCCGATGTTGACACCAGCCCAAGAGACGGCGCAGACGTCGTAGATCAGCAGGCCGGGGGGATGCCATATTTACCCTGTTGGCCAGAGCACTGAACCAGCTGCATGACCCGTCTGCCGCGGAATGACAACTTTCTGACCCAGAAGTGGAAACCCTCCACTCCTGAAAAGTGTATCTTGGTATTTTGGAGTATCTTGGGTATCTTGAATTGTTAGGGAAGTAAAACTCATGCCTACACTCACAATTTTATTTCATTTGTTCTGTTTGTTTTTCCGTGTCTAGCAATTAATCGCAGATTAACCTAACTAGCCTCCCTTCTTTTTATCTTTATCTAGCTCATTTTGCTAGTAATGACACTAAATTACTTAGTCAAATCATTTATCGTTTGAATATGTTTTATGTTTATTGTTATGTTTTATACCTTAGTCTCGTATAGCATAGCGTATTTCCGTGCCTCACCTCTGCCCAGACAAGCCTCCAACACTATGCTAACCTCTGAACTTTTAAGTACTGTACCCCTCTGCCAACCAAGACTGCATCACATGGACTGTTGCACCGTTGGTAGTTCCAACGACCGGACCCGGCATTCCAGTCGTCAGATCTAAAGGGGGAATGTTGGGCTACCGCCCTAATGTTGGTTGCTGGAACCTGTGTTTGGATTCCATTCTTCAATTATTATTCTGTAGAATAATTAATCTTGAGATTGATTTTGCTGTAGTTATCATTTTCCTGGTAACGACCAGGTGGTGTCCCGTCTTGATTAAAGGTGACCTATTATGAAAAACAGGTTTTTTCTTGTTTTAACATATATAAAGTGGTCTCCCCTCACCCTGCCAGCACAGGGGAGACAAAATACCATGAATTTCTGCAAGCTCTCTGACCCCCGCCGGACTGAGTCCCCAGTGTCACGTGGCCTTTTTTTGAGCCATTCTGAATCTGCGCCTATGGTGACGTCACCATAGGCGCTCATCTCCATAGGTTCAGCCTCCGCTGCTGAAACCACGCCCACAACCAGCTCTCTCCGCTGCTGGAGCGGCCCATCCTTCAGCCAGTCGGACGCGGCGCCACAGCGCTGCGGATCCGGGTTAAATCATCCAGGTTCCCGGGTGGTTTGGGAGCTGGGTCCTCGGGGGTCTGTCCCAGGCTGGACCAGCTTCACCCTTCGAGATTTTCAGGCAAATCTGTCGGTTTGATCCCCGGTAACGGGCGATGCGCCGCGGATGCGCTCCGGAGCGGATCTGTGCGCCCACCGTGGAGTTGCGGCGCCCGTCGCGCAGCATCCGCCGGGCAGATCCGGCTGAAATTCCGCTGGTCGGTCCCCGGGAGTCCCTGCTACCAGTCCAGGCCGGTTCCTGCGGTCCCGGCCGGTCGGAACCGGTCAGATTCCCCCGTTAAAGCCGCGGAGATGCGCGCTGATCCAGCAGCGCTGCTCCCGGGCGCCTGGCGTGGCTCCCGGGCCAGCGTTCAGACTCCGCCGGGCAGATCCGGCTTAAATAGTGCATAAATGTTATTTATATACAACTCATATTTTATTTTTTTAACAATAAAGTTTCCATTTGTGAAAATTCAGTGTTGTGATAATTTACAGGCTCGGGCTGCTCTGGCGGAGCAGGTTTATTCTCCTCCCCTGCTACACGTCATTCAGGGAGCCAATCAGCACAGAGCCTCATTATCATACCCCCCCCTTCCCTAAAAATGAGGCGCAGAAAAAGAGGTTAGAAGCGGTAAAACTAGTGACAGGGCCCACAGGCTGGATTTATGATTTATGTAGAAAAAACAAGCTTTAGATTGTTTTTAAGACATTCAAGGCCTGTTTAAAATATACATTAAATGGCATAATAGGTCTCCTTTAAGTCATTTTGATAATTCAATTTGATAAATAATCTACCCTATTAATTATTAATAATTGTTGAAGGACAATAATTAATAACTCTCTTGATAACTGAAACAGCATCTACTTGTGGCACAACACTGAAGTATATACTGAAGTTTGGAAAAAACTGTACATTTTTACACTATAACACATCACGTGCTATTGCTGCTGCTGCATGCATAGTAGTAACTGCATACACATTTGAACGCTGTTTTTAGTACCTTGATTAATTAGAAAGGTTAAGCTGCACATTAACCACTTGAGTGGCCGTCATTCTTGCTTAGAACAAAACTGCTATCTAAAGGATTTATTTTGCATTTCAAACAATTATACTTTTAAAAACAATCTTCTTTTTAAATTTAAGTGAGCATACTGTTTATTTATTCCTTTTTTATATCCTGATACATAAGACCTTGGGAATTCAAAGATGGGATGTTTCTTTCATATGACTGTGAAGTGTAAACCTGTGATGTGCAAGTAAGAAAAGGGAAGTGGTAAAAGTGTGTGTGATGAATACTGACTGTATCCCGGCAGATCCACCACCAGCTTGTCGTAGTGCGTCTGGGCTGCAGTGTACTGGCTCTCTATGCTCCTCTTGTCTTCATCAGCAAACATCTGGGAGCTGCGGCTGCACATTTTGAACTCCTCATAGTGAGTCTCCAGGTTCTTGATGATCTGTCGGTATTCCTCGGGACGCATCTTGGCCAACTGAACACACAAACACACACAAATAAATGCATGCATGTCATAGCAATAGCATGAAAGCATGTGCTGGATACTCAAGGACTGACGGACGGACGGTCAGACAGACGGTCAGACAGACAGACGGTCAGACAGACAGATAGACAGACAGACAGACAGACGGACGGACGGACGGGCGGTCAGACAGACGGTCAGACAGACAGACAGACGGTCAGACAGACAGACAGATGGACAGACAGACGGTCAGATAGAAATTGATGCATTTATTTTGACACAGCTGTTTGCCCCACATACTGACATTAACTTACATGAATTATTTCTATCTCTGACAACACAGACCAGTGACAGAGGTGAATGAATCCATTACCATTGAGATGGTGAGTGAGCTGACGTGTGTGATGTCCAGAAGGCAGTACTGCCAGGCGATGAGACTCTTGACATTGATGTACAGCTGGTTCCAGATAGTCAGGATGGCCTCGTAGTACTGCTCATTCCTTCACACAACACAGAGACATAAGTAAGACTTCTACTCACAGTTTAAACATGTTTGGTTTACGGATCATCAGCAAGTATGAGTACCCAAGGAAAATCAGTAGGGAGGTAAGTTTTGTCAGCTTGCTTGTTCAGGAGTGTGTGTTAACACAATGCCAAGGACAGACATCAACGGTTTTCTTAGAGAAGTAATTGTTGCTTCCCACCGACCTGATGAGGACTATAAGTATATATATGTCCAAACTATTTGGAGTCCATCATTCAACAGTGAAAAAGAGTATTTGCCACTGGAAAAGGTTTAAGATGGTTCTCAATTCGCTGGTGTAGATCCAGGTCACGATAACTCTCAAAGGCTTGAAACAAGGTAACTGGAAGAAAGAGAATCCAGTTGCCTTGTTTCAAGCTGTTGAGAGATCTCAGGAGTGGATGTTCTGGAAAGTTCACTCAATTGGTTAAAATGATTAGAGGAATTCTGACAAAAGAAAAAATACAACAAAGAAAAGAAACGCCAAAGAATTGCATCTGAATCTCTGTAGACCTCACTCCAGACCAATCTACTGTATCTGATTTAATGTTAGCATGATCATTGAGGAGCTTGATGGATAATTGACAGTTGTTAGGTCACCTGACCCAAAGTTGGATGCAAATCCATCATTGTCATCATCGCACAAGCTATTTCGCCTTTCACACGCATCAATTATGATTGAGGTTATAGCAACGAGAGTAGCTGTGAGTGGCTCAAACACTAATAAATAACCAACGAAACAAATTAATTTAACAAATGAATCACTTGGCCATTCCATTGCTGTTGAGGAAGAGAATGTTGCTGAGCGACTGCTGGTTCCAATCCCTCGTCTCTCTTCCAAGATGCTCCACAGACACTAAACGCAGTTTCTCCAAATATCGGACTGGCCTTGCTTTGTCTTTGTTTAGTAAAGACCTTGTTTGAGGTTTATTTTCCACGTCATTGATTTCCACCTAGTCGCTAGGCTACGTCCTGATCCCGCAGTTTTTTTTTTGGCCGCCAGCAGGAACCAAAACCAAACCGCCCGCTCCGGACCACAGGAGAGTTAAAACTGCTGCTCCCGCCAGATTTGCATTGGGACCTGGCGGGACCCGATCCCAACGCAGCCCTCTAATGTGAAGCATGGTGGAACGGGAGTGATGTTTGAGCTCGGACCCTAAACGGGAGTGATGTTTGAGCTGGGACCCTAAAGGGGAGTGATGTTTGAGCTGGGACCCTAAACGGGAGTGATGTTTGAGCTGGGACCCTAAAGGGGAGTGATGTTTGAGCTGGGACCCTAAACGGGAGTGATGTTTGAGCTGGGACCCTAAAGGGGAGTGATGTTTGAGCTGGGACCCTAAACGGGGGTGATGTTTGAGCTGGGACCCTAAAGGGGAGTGATGTTTGAGCTGGGACCCTAAACGGGAGTGATGTTTGAGCTGGGACCCTAAAGGGGAGTGATGTTTGAGCTGGGACCCTAAACGGGAGTGATGTTTGAGCTGGGACCCTAAACGGGGGTGATGTTTGAGCTGGGACCCTAAAGGGGAGTGATGTTTGAGCTGGGACCCTAAAGGGGAGTGATGTTTGAGCTGGGACCCTAAAGGGGAGTGATGTTTGAGCTGGGACCCTAAAGGGGAGTGATGTTTGAGCTGGGACCCTAAAGGGGAGTGATGTTTGAGCTGGGACCCTAAACGGGAGTGATGTTTGAGCTGGGACCCTAAAGGGGAGTGATGTTTGAGCTGGGACCCTAAAGGGGAGTGATGTTTGAGCTGGGACCCTAAAGGGGAGTGATGTTTGAGCTGGGACCCTAAACGGGAGTGATGTTTGAGCTGGGACCCTAAAGGGGAGTGATGTTTGAGCTGGGACCCTAAAGGGGAGTGATGTTTGAGCTCGGACCCTAAACGGGAGTGATGTTTGAGCTGGGACCCTAAACGGGAGTGATGTTTGATCCCGGACCCGAACCGGGCCGCTCCTGCTGCTTACTTGTTGGCGAGGCTGATGCTGAGCGGGTTGGGCGGTGGGATGATCAGGCACACGGACGGCACCAGCATGTCCAGCCCGCCGGGGCCCGTCACATGCCACTTACTGCGCTGGCTGTTGTCCTTCAGGATCGCCTCGTTGTCTTTACAGATCACTTTCTGCACAAGCAAACAAATATTTTATTTAGTGCTGTCAGGCGATCAAAAAAATGTATCTAATTAATTACAGGATTTATAATTAATTAATCTAATTAATCACATTTTAATCTCATATCTGCTAAAGGTCCCCAAATAAATAATTTGAATTCTAGGACATTGCAAGATTGCAGTGCATGACTAATCAATTGAATACACGAAGGCTGAGTGAATAGGCACTTAAACAGACTCAATTCAAAATTAAAACTAAAGCTGACTCAATACAGCGATTCAAGCACTAGTAGTTGTAACGTTTACAGTGGAACTTGTCCGGACATGTTTAGTGTTTAAATGATAATTCAGGATTGGAGCAGCTCCGCTGATAGGAACATTCTTTTTTACTAAATGTACAAATCACAGCGTTCTTGTTGATAGTCACGTCTTCTTTCTTTTTATACATAAACGAGTTGTGTTAGTTTGACTAGCAGCAGGAGGGAAGTCGTGACCTACAGGTCCCTCATTGGGCCAAATTTAAAATGCTCGCGCATTTTGCCACTCATAATTAATTGCGTTAATTTTCATAACGCGTTAATTAGCAGTGTAATCAAATTTATTTCACAATATGTTTATTTTAGACACACATACACTTAGCTTGCACCATTTTCAATTGAAGTATAAATAATTATATTAAATTAACCAATCAGGGAGGAAAAATAAAATAAATAAATTAAACAGAAATAAAGAAATAAAAATAAATAAAAAAAAAGATGATATTTTCCACAATATTTACAAGTTATTTTCAGGTAAATCTTGCACTTTCATCCCAGAGTTCAGCAAAGTTCTTTCGTTTTCCTTTAGCAATGTACGTTAGTACCAGTGTAATTAATTAATCTAATTAACGCTCTAAACGGACAGTCCTAATTTTATTAATAAAAAGACACAGACACAGCCCGCTATGAGTCTATAAAAGCCGTGACGCGTCAGAGAGCCGACCTGGTCTTGTTTGAAGTCGCACAGCGCCTTCACCACCAGGTTCTTGCTGCTCTTGTCCTCGGGGTTTCTGGGCTTCAGTCTCACGATGCTCCTGGACCGGCTCACCAGGTGCTGCACTTGCCGTTTGTGCTCCATAATCTTCTCCTTTTCCATCTGAAATGAACAAAAGTATATATATATATATATATATATATATATATATATATATATATATATATATATATATATATATATATATATATATATATATATATATATTAAATACCCCCCTCACACACATTAGTAGGACTTAGTTTTGAGTCCTTGACCATAATTGGTGAAAATTTGCCCCGCCCCTTCTTCTGATTGGTCGATATTTGATAGTCCGATAACTTTTGAATGGTTTGACATAGAGAGTCGTGTGTGGTGTCATCGGACTTAGTTTTTAGTCTTTCACCTTCATTGCTGAAAAATGCAGCAATGTACAAAAATGGGCAGAAGCCCCCCGTGACACTCCAAATTTCTGCGAGGAAATTTTCTAGTTATTATTATTATTATTATTATTATGAAGGTGTGGATAGAAGTCAGAGATTCTGTAACTCTGGGATCAACTGTATTGGAGATGAGTTTCATATTTTGTTTGAATGTAAAAATGTAAATATAATGAATCTCATACAAAAATATTTACCAAAGTATTATACAGACCATCTATGTTTAAATTGATTTTGTTACTACAATCCAATAAGTTAAATGTTATTTATGAATTAGGCACCTTTTTGAAGATTGTCCCTCCTCTGTTCAAATGATATTTATTTTGCCAAATTGAGTATTTTAATTGAACATGTACAGCCCGCCACTATAAATGTACAATCGTTTGTATTCTTGTGCTCCATGTGATCATGGTTGAGTTAAATAAATGATGATGATGAATTTCTTGCATGCAAAAGACCAAACCTCTGTATGGCTTTAAAACGCTGAGATGTGACATTTGCTAGCCGTGGTTTGGACCTGATCCTGCACATAAATGTAATGAAACCGTGTCGTTGCTGTGAGAGTAAATACCTCCAGGCCCGTGAGCAGCTCCTTCAGGTCCTCCAGCAACGTGTTCTTGTCACAGGTGAACATTTTGCGAACCGTCTCATGTTCCTTTTGCAGGGCGCTGTACGTTTCATTAGCCTCCTTGAAGAACTATTTAAAACACATAAGACACAATTAATCTCAGGAAGAGACTTCAAACACCAAGAAGTTGGATACAAAACAACTGATTGATACACTGAAACAACATTTTAAAAACATGTAATAAGTAGTGTTGCACCGAAATGAAAATTTGTGGCCGAAACTGAAAATAATAATAATAAACACTTGGCCAAATACCGATTAATACGGAACAATGGTTCTTTGCAATCTTTCATTTATTTTGCCAATTTTTTTCACCATTGCATAAATCAAATAAATGTGCAGTGAAATACCCGCCAGTCACAGTTTGTCTTACTTTACTTATTGTATTTTTCCCCCTTTAATCCTTTTTCATTTTCTCCCGTTCAAACCAGTTAATCGGGTCGTGGTGGGGCTGATCTCTGAATCTGAAGCCTTGTATAATAATTGTAAAAATCTGGGTTATTTTCTTGAAGGATCCCGTCATATCAGACAGTGAGTTTTTTCCACCGCATCGGTACTTTTCTCTGCTGTGCGTCCCGTCACCGTCTCCATCACTAAGCGGTTGTTAGGGTTTGACACACCCTTCCTCCACCAGAGGGCACCAAAGCCTGGTCAGGCTTGGCCAGAGCAGCTGATCCCAATCACCGTCCCCACACCTGACACCACTCAGCCTCGTCACCCAGCCTGCTCTTAAACCTTCCTCCCACAAGCTGCAGTGTTGGATGATTCTCCAGCTCAAAGCCCCGTACTCTGCCTGTTTTCCTGGTCTTCCCTAGTTTCCCGTTCGTGGACCTTTCCCTTCCTGGGTCCTTTGGATTACTTTTTCCAGCTGTGAGTTTCCGTGGTCTGCACCTTTTGTTGGACTTTCCAGCCGCGTTTTTATGGTCTGTGATTTTGTGTTTGTCTTCCTTCCCTCCTGTGGAGCGCCTTTTATTAATAAACTTTGTTATACCTGAACCTTGCTCGTGTTGTCCTGCATTTGGGTCCGCCCTCCTTCCATCGAGCCTAACAGCGGTTTCCCAAATCCAACTCTGGATCATTTCTCCTCTGCTTTTTCCCACAACCAAGTAATGATCTGACAGGCTGACATGTTTGCTAAATTTAACACCGCTTGCCCCTCACTAGCTGTTTGATTGCGCTATCACACGCCGTTATTAATTATTCTGTTTTTTCCCCACTTATTCCACCGAACACCGAAAGTGTTTTCTTTTTTTGCTATTTTCGGCCGAACAATTTCGGTTACCGAACATTCGGTGCACCACTAGTAATAAGTGAGATGTGACGTTGTCTCCGTTCAGGTTTATCTACGTTACCAGGCTGTAGGCGCCGTTCTCCTTCATGTGAGAATCGATGCATTTGGTGATTTGAAGAAGCCAACTCCACTGTGTCTGCAGAGTGTCCTTGTAGGCCTGAAAGAGTCCACAAGCAGCGGCAGTTAAACATAGACGGTTACACGAAGGCTGGGACGGACGGACGTGAGTCCGACAGTTACACGAAGGCTGGGACGGACGGACGTGCGTCCACACCTCGATCTTGTCCGACGCCGGGTGGTTGTTCTTCAGGAGCCCGTCCACTTTGGTCAGCAGCTTGTACAGCTCCTTCTCTTTGTCCTCCAGCGCGCTCATCAGTTTCTGTTACACAAGCGGAGGTTTGTAATTACAGGGGACACAGAAAAACATCCACATGCAGTTGGAGGGGCCGTTTTAACATTTAATGGCTAAGTTTGACTATCCGGAATGAACATTGCAGATTTCTACAACTGCATTGTGACTCTAGTCGTAATTACATTGTGACTGGTCAGAATTGCAATTCTAGATTTCTATCACGTCACTTTGACTAGTCAAAACTCTAATTCAAGATATCTGTAATTACATTTTGAATACGCAGAATGGAAGTTAAATATATCTCCATTTTAAGATTTCTCTAATTAAAATTAATTTCAAGATATCTATAACTTGATAATAGATATCTACAATTAAATTATGACTATCCATAATTCCAGTTTGAGATATCTACAACTTTGTTCTGACGAGTCAAAACTTAATTTAAGATATCTAAAAAGGACGATGTAGATATGTTGAATTGAGGGGAATTAAAAATATCTTGAACTGGAATTATGAGTAGTCAGAATTAGATTGTAGATATCGTAATTCAAATCTGTAATTAGAAACCCCACACACATGAATGGCAGAATGACATTGTGGAAATCTGAAATGACAATTGTGGACAGGAAGAATGGAATCGTGGATATCTGCAATTCTGTTTTTGAGCAGGAAGAATGGAATCGTGGATATCTGCAACACGTATCCAGTCTAGCTGTTAAACGTTAAAACGGCTCGCCAGACTCTGGCGACGCCTCAAGATGCAGTTGGAAGGGAAGAAAAAGTGGATGACTGGATGCGGCTGTCACAATCTAATGGCTCCCATATGAGACGCAGATTAACCGCATAAAAGAGATTAGTGTCAGTTAAAGTTACCAGAGATGCCAAGAATGTTAATCGATTCAAATGAAACTCCTAAAAAGGGAAGGATTTCTGCAGATGCTCAGCGATGTTAAGAAACCCGAGATCCTGGATTAACTACCAAACGAGCCCTTAGTGCAGGTTACCAGGGTTTGGGAACAATTCACTACAACAATCAGTTCATTCATTTTCAACGATGTTCCTCTTCTGCCAAGGAAATACTAATACTTTTAGTTTTAACTCTGACGTCCCCCTCCCCTTTATAATCAACAAATTAAGCATAAATCATGTTTGATCTTTATTTACTGGTCACGAGAGATTACCGGTGGCTCTAGTAGCCTGCAAACATTCCTCTATTCCTCTCATAAACACTCACAAAACCAGATTCTCTTTGTTTCATGTCAAAGAGGCTTTGGGCAAAAGGATAAGAGCATAAAACCGTCCATTACATTTTTTATCATTCCGACTATAACCAATACTTCCCTTTCCTTGATTGTGTCCTTCACTCCGACCTAAAGGATGTTCATACACGTTCTAATGAGAAGGATATCGTTACGGAACTTTACACAGTGATATCATTTGGCATTACAACAGTCTGATTTAGCTGACTGTATTTTTCTCTCAGCCACCTCTTTGCCACCTCATAAATGTGTTACCGTTTACTCAGACGTCCAGTTTCTGTGGGATTCAGTCCCTCCATTGGTTAATGTTGTTGGTGTTTTTAATGTGCCGTCTGTCGTCTGCATTGTGGCCTTTTACCCCGAGACCAATTTCTAATTAAAGCTGTAAGCAGCCATGAACGGGCACTTGTGCGTGCAATTTCCACCAATAACGGTCAAGGACTCAAAACTAAGTCCGATGACACCACCATGACTCTCTATGTCAAACCATTCAAAAATTATGGCAGAAAGTAGGAACTATCACATATGGACCAATCAGATGAAGGGTGGGCGCGCTTTTTGGCGTCTAGCGTCGCCACAGTAACGCTTTTGACTGAGAAAAGTAATGCGCGTAATCGCAGGATGGAGACGCACATTTTGATGTATAACACACCTGGGTGCACGTTACGGTTCGGGCTGAATTAACTGCCGAAGGAATGGCAGAAATTTCGCCCAAAATGACACAATTCATTCAAAATGTCCGACTTCCTGTTGGGTTTGGGCCATGGCTCCAAGAGACTTTTCTGTCAATTAAGTTGTGACATGATACAGGTGTGTAGTGATTTTCGTGCATGTACGTCAAACCGTATTGTGGGGCTTGAGGAACAAAGTTTTCTAGGGGGCGCTGTTGAGCCGTTAGGCCACGCCCATTAATACAAACCATTAAATATCACATTTTTCACCAGGCCTGGCTTGGTGCAAAATTTGGTGACTTTTGGGGCACGTTTAGGGGGAAAAAAGACCCTCCTTTCGTCGGAAATAAAGAAATAAAAAACAAGAAACAAAATCATTCTTACAGACACAACAGGGCCTTGGCACTGTCAGTGCTCGGGCCCTAACTAACCGACCCTTGAACCTTGAGGCGTGTTGGTTCCACTCACCGAGTAGCTCTCCTGCTTCCGGGGGATGTACTGGTCGATGTTCTTGTCCCCCCAGTCGAACACCAGCTCCTCCTCCTCGCGGTCGTTCACCCACATGATCTCCCGGGAGATTTCCTGCAGGATTTCCACCAGGTCTCGCAGATGCTCGATCCGGGACACCGACATCCTCTGGAAACAGAACCAGTGAGTCTCAGCGAAACCAGAACACGGGCGGCGCTGAGCGACCGGAGCTTCCTCACCTGCAGGTTGTCGTATTCCTGCTCCAGCGTGTGCTTCCCCGACTTGTCTCCTCTCTTCATCTGAAACACCAGGGACAGTTAGGGTCGCCACCTTTCAGAAATAGAAGTAAGAGATTGATTTCAGCCGCGCAGGCGCGGTGGCGGCCGAACCCACCAGCTCGTCCCGGGCCCGGTCCATCTCGCTGCTCCTCTGGATGGAGCTGTGGTATTTCTGGTGGCTGATCAGCTGCTGGTCCACGGCCCCGGGGTCGTCTCCCCACGCAGCCGTCTCCACCAGGCGCTGGAACAGAGAGAGAGATCAGAACCACCGGGAAAACACCGGGAAAAACACCGGGAAAACACCGGGAAAAACACAAGGAAAAACACAAGGAACAAAAACCAGCAGCAAAAACACAGTAAACACGAGGAACAGAGCGCTCACCTCAAAACAGTGGCGTAGCCACGGGTGTGCCAGGGTGTGCCAGTGCCACCCAAAGAGACAGCTGGCACACCCAAAAATTTGATGCATTTTTTTTTGTTTTTTTGGTATAGTCTTCTAAATATAGGTTAATCTAGGCTATTAGTATGTAATCATGATGTTCAAAATAAAAAATCTTATTTTTGCATGTAAAACCCCCGTCAGGCGATGTGTCGCGGCAGCTGGACTGTTAAACCTAAATTATGGTTCCGCGTTAAATCGACGGCGTAGCCTACGGCGTAGGGTACGCGTCGACGCACAACGTATGGTGTGAGTCGCCGCGTACCCTACGCCGTAGGCTCTGCGTCTCTAACGCGGAACCATAAATCAGCCTTCAGACAACTCATCAAACGGAAGGTGGATGGCGGACACGAGTTCCCGTCCATTATTGAAGTCTTAGACTCCTGCGACAAAGATGTTTTATCCAAGATTAACTGTTTGCATCGTATTCTGATAGCATTGCCTGTTACAAGTTGCTCCGTGGAGCCTTTTTTTAGTCGTCAACAGGACCAGAGCCGTCAGAGCAACGACGCTCACAGAGAGACTGAGGAGCCTCTCGTTGCTCATGTTTGAAAAAGATTTGAAGTGTGCATTTTCTGTATTTAACATCGTTTGTGTGTAATGTATATGATTAAACATAAAAGGCAGCACGTCATTGATTAGGCCCCTCTGCTCCTTCACCCGCCCCCCCCTCTCTCCTCCCCGACACACACACTAGTATGAGGCTGCAGCTCCAATGCGCGCCCCCGCGAGCACGCGCAGCAGCGCGAGTGTTTTGGATTGACGGTAACTTTATGGAGAGGTAGAAAAGAAGAAGAGAGGAAGAGAGAGAAAGAATCAGGACAGGCAGGGGAAGCCAACAGGTTGGTCTAATATTAGGTGGAAGTGTAGGAAGAGCCACTTGGTAGGCTACTAAGTGATTAATATCTAAATATGATTGATATGGAAAGATTGCATAAGCAAGATTTGCAATTTATTCAAAGCTATTAAAAATGCTTGTTGCACAAAAACCTAGATGCCCAGTATGGTTTGAATTTATGCGGACCAACCTGTCCTTTTGGGAAAATTATATTATTTTATTTTATTATTTTATAATAAAACCATCAGGCCAACCTTAAGCCAAATAGTTGTGTTCATCCTCTGGTTAAATAGCTTTGTTGATCATGCGTAATGTGGATACGTTATGGCTCTGAGTGCATGATTGAGTGTTATATTTCACTATGTTTGCTTCATTGGGCGGCTATGTGTGTGTGTGGTTATGTTTTTGTGATGTTTTTTTTAGGACATGCATAAAGTGTGGTTATTATATTACTTATTATTATATTATATATATTATTATACTTATTATATATTGAGAGCACACACAACATGTGGATATGTTTTGCACTGTTAATAATGTTGGATATACATGCTTTTGAATGTTTGTGGAGGTGTAACGTCTAGTTTTGTTGAAAAAAAATTTGGCACACCCAGTCTTTGCTGGTGCACACCCAAACCTCTTTTCTGGCTACGCCACTGCCTCAAAACCAGCAGGAAAGCTGCTGTATTACATTATATTATATATATCATATTATTATATTAACCTTTTTTCTGCACATTGCACTTTAAACTGCAGCCGCTCTTTCAGAATGTCATAACTTGCTGTTATTCTCTTGTACAGTTCACTTTAATTGCAGCTTTATTCTTAGCTGTTTAACTTTCTGCTATACTTGTCTTGCACATTGCACTTTTAAACGGATTTGTATTCTTTTTCTTTTATCTCCTTTTTTGGGGGTAATTTTCTGGTTATTTTGTTGTTGTATTGATCCACTGCTGTCCCTGGTGGAGACGTGTTAATGTATAGTTGATTGTTTTATGTTGTATTGTTGTGGCCGTTGTGGCAACCAAGTTTCCCCTTTGGGGATCATTAAAGTTGAATCCTATCTTAACCTTTCCGAAAAACACAGTAAACACGGGGAACAGAGAGTTCTTCCCAAAACCAGCAGGAAAACCAGCAGGAAAAACAGAGTAAACACGGGGAACAGAAAGTTCTGGCACCAGCAGTAATAAACCTGTGAACTTCACCAAACCACAACCACAAATGTGATTTATGAGCCGGTTCTACCGACGAACGTCAGGAATCAGCGATCCGTTCAGAACAACTTCACTCCAGCGGGAATGCTGAGCCGCATTTAGTAATAAAGCTGCATTTTGTAATAAACTACCCCAACACATTTTGTAATAAATTTTGCTGCATTATGTAATGAGTTATTACATTTTGAGAAGATTTTTATTCTTTTTTATTCTCTAGAAAATGTAATAACATGGTGCATTCTGTAATAACAATTGTACAGCATAGTTAATTTGTTTCTTATTGGCCTATATAATTCCAAACTTCAAATAGGAAACTAAAGTTATATTTGGAGTTTTATACGTAGATTTATTGGCTACAAAGCTCTGAGGGAAATGGCATAAAAAACAACAAAAGTCCCTCTTGTATAAATTCATTGTTAAACAAACAACAATAATAGGTTTTATTACATAATGCACCATTTTATTACATTTCCTAGAAAATAAAAACGTTGCAAGTGCATTTTATAATAACCTTCTCAAAATGCAAAAACTTACAAAATTACATAATTACAAAATGCGGCTCAACAGGGTCTTTTACTCAAAATGTACATTTTTTTTTTACTTTTTAAGACCGTAAAGTCAAGTGAAGTTTATTCATAAAGCACTTTAACAGCTTTAACTGTTCAGACTCCCAACCGGAGCTTTTATTCACGTTTTAACTTCTTCTCCAAAGCTCGAGGAAAAACATCCTGGCCGAGGGAAAGAAAAGCTGAACAAGACCGAGCAGGAACGCCGTCGGAACGGCGTCTCCTCCCTTCATTCCTGGAGGATGAAAGTCACGCTGCCGTTCAGGAAAATACTTTATAAAATACTTTCTGGCAACGTCACTTTTTTCTTTTCTTTTTTTTTCACCTCGACTACAGATTTATTTGCAGCCTCGTCGTCCCAGTAGAAACCCGGGTTTATAAAAGTATTTAAAAGGATCCCCATTAGCTGACGCCAAAGCTCGTCTTCCTGGGGTCCAGACAATAGAATACTAAATGAAACATACAATCTCAATTCATAAAGTTCATTAAAAAAATAATAATAATAATAATTAAAGCTGCAGCAGCGATGAACGGATGAACGGGCCCTCGCTCGTGCAACTTTCACCAATGAAGGTCAAGTACTCAAAACTAAGTCTGATGACACCACCCACGAGTCTTTATGTCAAACCGTTCAAAAGTTATGGCAGAAATAGGATCTATCAAATATGGACCAATCAGCAGTATCACTTCCTGTTTGACACAGCGCCGCGGCCACGCCATTTCACGAAAACTCAGGATTTTGATAACTTTTCATGGTTAACGTCTTTTGAGTCTCCTTAGTGAGTTTTATGTCAAACAGACGATCCTGCTAGGAGGAGTTCGTTAAAGTACGACACGTGAAAATGGCAGAAATTTCTCCAAAATTACACAATTAATTCAAAATGTCCGACTTCCTGTTGGGTTTGGGCCATGGCGCCAAGAGACTTTTCTTTAAGTTGTGACATGATACAGGTGTGTAGCGATTTTCGTGCATGTACGTCAAACCGTATTGTGGGGACGAGGATAACGAGGATAAAAACTCCTACAGATACAATAGGGCCCTAACACTGTCAGTGCTCGGGCCCTAATAACGAAAAATATCATGAAATCATATATAATTTGATGTATTGATCTCACTCAATCAGATACGCTATATGATGTTAAGGTGACGACAACAAATACGTTCTTAGTCTTGGTTTCAGATCAGCCTGTTCTGATGTTTGAATCACCTGGAAGAGTTTTAATATGAACTGATGTTTAAAGTCCTGGCATCTGCAGAGAGTCAGACTTAGGAACATAATCCACCACTACTCACCCCTCTGGGTTATATGAGGGAATATCTGAACATAATCCACCACTACTCGCCCCTCTGGGTTATATGAAGGAATATCTGAACATAATTCACCACTACTCACCCCTCTGGGTTATATGAAGGAATATCTGAACAATACGTTCTATTATTACAGAGAAATGTAGGAGTCTGAGTGTTAATAATTCTATGGAAACATGTCAGTACATTAGTATTTATCCTCAACCCTCGGCCAGGAGAGACGGTCATGTGTTTCTGCAGCACTTGTTCCTGGAGAAACAACCACAACAACCAGAACCAGAACCACCAGAACCAGAACCACCAGAACCAGAACCAGAACCAGAACCAGAACAACCAGAACCAGAACAACCAGAACAACCAGAACAACCAGAACAACCACAACAACCACAACAACCACAACAACCACAACAACCAGAAAAAGTCCTTGTTTGGAGTCACTGGTATTTTTGTTAGACGGTTGGATGCAGCAGAACCAAACAGAACAGTAACCTAATCACACAAAACCAGGTTCAGGTGAGAATGTGGTCAGGTGAACGGGGCTGGTACCCGCTAACCCACTAACTCACAACTGTACATTATATCATTGGATTGGACATTTTACCATCTCCCTCCTCACACTGCAGTATGTATATGTGTATATGCTGTACATTGTGTATATTTCACTGTATAAGCACTTCTGGTTAGATGCTAACTGCATTCCGTTGCCCTGTACTTTTGACATTTGCAATGACAATAAAGTTGAATCTAATCTAGGCCACGTTTCCACAGAGCCTGGTATTTACAAAAACGGATATTTCCCCCTCTACGTTTATAAAAATCCCATCATTTCCAGGAACCTGCATAAATATCTGTTTGTGGCAGGGTGGAGGAGGTGCAGCCACTCAGGCTGACAGGACACAGGTGTGGCCCGTCAACCTCTCCACCCTGCCAGCCTTATAAGGGTCAGACTGAAGCTGAAGCTGCTGAGTGATGCTGTGCTTGTGCACGTGTGGGTGTTTGCTTCTGGCGAAATAAAAGGCTGGCAGGGTGGAGAGGCTGACGGGCCACACCTGTGTCCTGTCAGCCTGGGTGGCTGCAGCTCCTCCACCCTGCCACGCTGTTAAGATACATAGTATTTACAAAAACAGATATTTCCCCCTCTACGTTTATAAAAATCCCATCATTTCCAGGAACCTGCATAAATATCTGTTAAGGTGCTATGAGCAGCCAAACCTACAGGGGGCAGTGTAACGAGAAGATAAAGTCATGCTAGCCAATCAGAATCCTGGAAAAAAACATCAACAAATGACACGAGTAACTTCCAGTTACTTCCAAGATGAACCAGAGTCTTTGGTTTGGAGTGACAGAGAAGTGGAGTTACTTTTAAGTGTGACGTTAGAATATAAAACAGGTAAAATACAAGAAAATATTGACAGTTACAAACTAATTGTAACCACAGGTGTCACTCATGACGCTGGTGACGTTTCTGTAGAAATAATGTGACGTTCTGAAGCCTAAATGTCCGTTTCTCTCCGTTTACAAGCAAAATGATGGTTTTTGGAGACTTTGAGCTTCATTTTCCTGTAAACGAACGAACAAAACGCATGAAAACACCAGCGTTTTTGCTCCGTGGAAACGGGGTCCTAATCTACTCTACTCTACTCTACTCTACTCTACTCTACTCTACTCTACTCTACTCTACTCTACTCTACTCTGATCTAATCTAATCTAATCTAAAGCGTGTTTGGGGGCTGGTTCCTCACCTTCTGTTGGCTGATCCAGCCCATGGCGTCGGTGAAGCTCCGGGGCGTCTCGTCCCAGCCGCCGCCACCGCTGCTCCCGCGGGTGCTCCTGCGCCGCTGCACGCTGCCCCCCGTCATGGCCGTCATGGCCATGTGGACGTCCTTCAGCTGCTCGCTGCACAGCCGCACGCTGCAGATGGAAATGTAAAGGTAAATTTACTTTTATGTACTTCTAGTTTACTACTTCCTGGTTTAAGTGCAGGAAGTTCTGCTTGATGTCAGCAACATGCTAGCAGGGAACGCCGTGCATCAGATCAGGAATGTTAGCGAGCTGCAGCCGCAGCGCTGGGACGCCCCTCACCTCCTCAGGATGCCGTCGTTGGGCTGGCCCACGTGGCTCAGCTCGGCCGCACACATCCTCAACTTCTCCAGGCCGTCCCGGGCCTGGCCCAGGTAGAACTCCACCTCGCTCGGGTCGCCGCCCTGCAACACGACCGGAATTCAGACACAAAACAAGTGCAGCCCGACTGGAAAAGACTTTTATTTTGGTACATGTGCCTGGCGTCATGGCGTCACGCCGATACTTCCGCCAACACCTGTATAAGCGCAGTGTGACTCCCTGTAAGCCCTGCTGCAGGATGGGGGGGGGAGCACGCTGGGGAATTGTTTGTTGAAGCGTTTAAATGCCGACCCGTGTTGCTGATTAAATCCTGAAATTGGCCAGGGTTGATGGTGAGCTAGAGTCCTAGCCTGGTCCTGTTTTTATTCAGTATGATGGTGAACTAGAGTCCTAGCCTGGGCACAAAGCCTGAGGATTGTGCCAGGAAGAACCTACTGAAGCTCCACTGCTCTGGTCGGGCTGCTAGGAGGCTCCATTGTGCAGCCGCGTCTCTCCCCAACTATTACCACACCTGCACGGCCTACACCTTCATTTTTTACATACTCACCCCCTAACACGGACTTTTTTTTCCCTCTTGGACATTCGAACACACTAGTGATACACACTAGTGATACACACTAGTGTGTATCACTAGTGAGGGACTAGCGGGACTAACCTGGTTAAATAAAGGCTAAATAAATTCTAAAAAGCAGAAACAGACTCGTTTTGAGTTCTGGTTGTGGTCGGAGGGGGAGGAAGTTCTGGTTCTGGTTCTGTTTTGGTCCTGGTTCTGGTTCTGGATCTGGTTCTGGATCTGGTTCTGGATCTGGATCTGGATCTGGATCTGGTTCTGGTTCTGGATCTGGTCCTGGTTCTGGATCTGGATCTGGTCCTGGTTCTGGTTCTGGATCTGGATCTGGTTCTGGTTCTGGTTCTGGTTGTGGAACTCACCGACTGCAGCGTGACGTCGGCTCTCTTCAGGTTGTCGGTGACCTGGCCCTGCAGGCCGGCGGCGCGCTGGTTGATGGCGTTGAAGGACGAGCCGCTGCAGGAGAAACAGAGATGTTTTTATTCAGGATCCCCGTTAGCATTAGCATTAGCGTTAGCAACAGCTATTCTTCCTGGGGTCGGACACACACACAACACACACATGAACACTTAAATAACAGACATACATCATGCAGGACAAACAAAACAATAATAGACACAACTCCCTTAGTCACAAACACAGAGGATAAAACTAAATCATTCTCAGACTTACAGGACTGTCTCCGAACATTAGAATATTGTGATAAAGTTCTGTATTTTCTGTAATGCAATTAAAAAAACAAAAATGTCAAACATTCTGGATTCATTACAAATCAACTGAAATATTGCAAGCCTTTTATTATTTTAATATTGCTGATCATGAGTTATTGTGACACCGTTGTGACCTGAAACTCCAGCTTCCTCCCCCTGCAGGGCTGATACGTTGGAACTGGTTTCAACAAACACTTGAACCACGGGAATGCCACATGATGAAGTTCCTGACTGACTGATATGTTAATACCAACTCCATATGATGAAGTTCCTGACTGACTGATATGTTAATACCAACTCCATATGATGAAGTTCCTGACTGACTGATATGTTAATACCAACTCCATATGATGAAGTTCCTGACTGACTGATATGTTAATACCAACTCCATATGATGAAGTTCCTGACTGACTGATATGTTAATACTCATTCGGCCACAGACTTGAACCACGAGAACTCCCTATGGGGTAATTTACAACTGAATGATATTCATGCCGAATGCCCGATAACGGCATTTGGCCACAGATCACATCTGACTGTAAATACCCTTTAATACCCTTGCGTTTTGTCTTTCACCTTTGGTTTGTTGATTCTTGACTTTTGTGCTCTGAACTTACTGTATAAAAGTCCTGTTGTCAAACCATTCGTGGTCAGCACACCAACCCAGACACGCTCTGTAGGTCTGCTCACCGCCGGCTACTGAATAAAACTCTCTACACCACAGACTAAAACTCTCTACACCACAGACTAAAACTCTCTACACCACAGACTAAAACTCTCTACACCACAGACTAAAACTCTCTACACCACAGACTAAAACTCTCTACACCACAGACTAAAACTCTCTACACCACAGACTAAAACTCTCTACACCACAGACTAAAACTCTCTACACCACAGCGGACTAAAACTCGGACTTCTGAACTGGATTTTTTATTATTCCTCAACACTGATTATGGCTTACAGTTTAAGATTAAGATTCCCAGAATATTCTAATTTTTTTAGATAGGATATTTGAGTTTTCTTAAGCTGTAAGCCATGATAACCAGCCTAGATACTTCTGCTGCTCAGAGTCAATGCATCAACACAGTTGTGCAGTCGCTTCACAAACGTCGGCATCAAAATAGAGAAATAGAACTAAAAAAACTGAACTGAGGTAGAAAAGAAAACTTTTCTCTAAAGTGAGACACACACATCTCTGGCCAGAGAGAGACAGGATTTTTGTTCAGAAATATCAAACAAGTCCTGAACCTTTAGGGAAAGCTGTGTGTGAACTCTGATGGGATGGACATGAACACGAATGGATCAACAGTTGTTTATTTATTCATTTATTCCGGATCCCCATCAGTCGTCACGGCAGTGGAGACTATTCTTCCTGGAGTCCAACATTAACACATAAAACAATAAAATACAATCCTTACAATTAAAACATAACTAAATCTAAACTAAACTGATCTGAGATGTGATGGAATTCAACCCTTAAATTGTTGAAACCAGCCAGAACCAAACAACCAAAATATTACACTCAGAATTTCAGAATAAACCAAGAATTTCAGAATAAACCAATTAACTAAAACTGACTTCCTTGCTAAGTTCTGCTTTTCTTAATTTATTTTTGAATCTAGCTTTATTGTTGATCATCGTTGACCTAAACCAAGTGAGAATAAAGAATAAAGAATAAAGAATAAAGACGGTCGGTAACTCAGAGACATTCCAGCGGAGCTCCGCAAATTTGTTCAGCATGTGAGTTAAATAACTCCTGGGTGTGTCACACACACACACACACACACACACACACACACACACACACACACACACACACACACACACACACACACACACACACACACACACACACACACACACACACACACACACACACAGCTCAGATCCACTTCAGCATTTCATTTGGAGTTTCGATGCTAATTCAGCTATTTCCACTAGTTCCCACAGCTGAGCTGCTGAATCATTGACTACGTTTACATGCAGTCAAAATTCTGGTTATTGCTAATATTCCGGTTATAAACACAGAGAAACCAAGACCAGGAGGAGACTAATCACTTCATAAATGTAATGAAGGATATGAACATTTCTGCATTTGTAGACGGTAGAAAGTACCGGGATAGAAGATTTACAAGAAGGAGAGAGAAAAGTTGAAGCAGCATTTGTTTTGAATTTGGATACAGGAAGAAGAAGCAGAAATGACGGGAATGATGTTCTCCGTGCGTCGCTGGTTTGATCCAGATAAATTATTAATCACCATGGATACAGGGATAACCCTGTTAGCTCAGCATGGAAACACATTATTCCCAATGTTTCAGGAACCGGAATATTGACCGTAACCCCAATTTTGACTGATGGAAACGTAGTCAGTATCCTTCAATCAGCTCCTTGAGTCGAGCCTTGCACTAGCCCACACTTGATTGTAGCCTGGTTATATGTGCTACATAAAATTGGCGAGCCAGCCAGGAGCTGTGTGAAGGTTAATGAACATCGTTATTGAAATACTGTTGAAGGATACAAACATGGAAATTGTGATGCAAGAGTCCATGAAAGTTCCAGATGCAGTAGTGATATCTGGGTTGACTTTCACTGAAATTGACTAAGAATTAGAGGAACATCTAGTCTGTTTTGAGTCGACACACCGTACATTCAGTATTGACACCCCTGACTACCCTCACCATGCCATTGATGAGTTTAGTCACGGTACTGCCATGCGGGCCCTTGCACCTTTACCTCCATTGACCTATAAAAGTCTGACTAAGCCAGAAGTCATTTACCATGTAGTCTCCTAGCTTGCAGCAGCGCCGCCAAGGCCTACATGGAGGAATTGTAAATGGAGTGTCTAGTCCAGCGGTCGGCAACCCAAAATGTTTTAGATCCATATTGGACAAAAGACACAAAAAACTAATATGTCTGGAGCCGCAAAAAATGAAAAGTCTTGTATCAGAATTAGAATGAAGGAACACATGCTGCATGTTTCTATATTAGTTAGAACTGGGGGGAGTTTTTTTTTCTCATTATGCACTTCGAGAAAAAAGTCAAAATGTCGAGAGAAAAATTCAAAATGTCGAGATTAAAAAGGAAAGGAAAAAGGAAGAAAAAAGAGAAAAAAAGGAAAAAAAGAAGAAAAAAAGGAAAAAAAAGGTCAAACATTTTTGAAAAAGCTCCAGGAGCCAGTAGGGCGGCGCTAAGGAGCCGCGGGTTTAAGACCCCTGGTCTAGTCAGTGAGGTGAATGGGCATGTCCACAGGTAACAAGATTCACTCAGTCATTTCACCAGGGTCACACATTTCCATCAGGCATCTCCCCGGCGGCCTGGAGTCAAGCAGAGTCACCAGACCAGTTTCTCTCTAAACGCCACGAGCTCATTAATATCAGGCAGATCTGCTTCACACGGAGTCAGAGCTGGATTTACAACCGCAGAATCAGGGACCGTTAGTGAACGTAAACGAACAAGCTCAAACTCACTGACTCTGATTGGAGCTCAGGCGGCAGACGGACGAAAGTATCGTCTCCACGAGAAATACAAAGCTTTGAAATCTCAAGATAACGAGTTGTTACTTTGTTAACCCCCCCCACCCCGGACCCCTGAAGTTCGTAAACACAAATCACTAGTGATGCACCGAAATGAAAATTTGTGGCCGAAACCGAAACCGAAAATAATAATAAACACTTGGCCGAATACCGAACAATACCCAACATGGTTCTTCAGCAGTTTTTCATTTATTTTGCCAATTTTTTCACCATTGCATAAATCAAATACATTTGATTTAGGCTTTTAAAAGAAAAAAATCTTTTACAAAATTACAAGGTAGAAAACATTTGTTGAACATAAAAAACTGAACATTTTTTAATTTCCCAGCATTTCTTAAATATTCCAGCAGACATTATACCAGCAAAGAACAATAACTTAAAATAAATAAATGTATCTTTGAGCTTACGTTAGGCTTAACTGACTGAACATTGTAACATAGGCCTTAAAACAATAAAAATGCATTAAAGCGCTCAGGGTTTTTTATCATTTCAAATGATAAATCAAACTTGTAGCTGAAAGACTTTGCAGATGTTTCCCCTCTAGATATTTGAGCAGAACATTCATCAAACAGCCATTCTTGTTTTATTCTTTGCCACTCTAAAATACTTCCACACTGACATGTTTGCACCACTTCACTCCACGCTCTAACGTTTGATTTCCTCATCTAAACCTGGAATAGATTGATTTATGTTGTTTTGGTTCCACCTCCTGGTGAATGTTGGTAAAATTCTTATGTGGTTAGTTTTTGGTTGGCCAACGATTTATGTTTGTGGTGCAGCCGTTACGGAGCGGCCAGACCATATTATATTACAACGCCGTTATTAATTGTTCGGTTTTTTCCCACTTATTCCACCGAACACCCAAAGTGTTTTTTTGCCATTTTCGGCCCGAACAATTTCGGTTATCGGTGCATCGCTACAAATCACTGCAGGTAAAGACGAGTGATAACGGGCTGGATTACAGACCATGTGGCACAAAACACCGGCTACTTCCTGAATATGCAAATATATTAAATAAGGTGAGATAATGTGTGTGACTTGGTGATCGGGGAGGGAGTCGTTTAGGGAGAGAGGAGTCTACGTCCACAACAACACAATCACAGATCTTTGTCTGAACCAACATAACAACGTAAAGCAGGTGAAAACGTACAAAGACCGGATGAAATACAGGATTACAAAGTAATCTGTGCCGATTCGTACGGTGAATTAAACCAATTTGACAATTCTACATCACCATGCCTGTTTCCAGGGCTGACCCTTAACACTGCGTGGTTTTCAAAAAGTATTTCAGTTAAGAGTACGCTTAAATAACAAATAAAATGAAATAAAATGATAAGAAAAGAGGTAGTAAAAGTTGTTCAAACTAAGGGCAGTAGATCCAGCAGGTAAGTATTTAATTTAGGAGTAGCTTCAGTAAACAGTAAAGTTTTTATCCTGATTTAAAGGAGCAGACCTCACGTCTACAGGAAGTTTGTCAATAATACTGATTATTGATCATTCACCCACTATAAACTTATATCATGTTCTTCCCTGTCATTACAAATACACTTGTAAAACTAGATGTAAGAACTTTTAGTTGTACCGTATTTTCGCGACCATAAGGCGCACATAATTTATTTATTTTTTTAAATGTGCCGGGCGCCTTATGAAACGGTGCGCCGTGTCTATTACCTGAATTACGGTAATGTCAGGTCGGCCACCATGAGAACGGTAAAGGGAGAAGGGGGCGGGTGAAGCCTTGAGTTGCGGACGTGAATGAGACTCCACTGAGTTGTTTAAAGCGGAAACAGAAGATGAAAACTTTTAAGGATTTGCTTGATGTGTAAAGTGAAATAAAATACAATCAAACTAAGTTTTGTTCCCGCTCTATTTAAATAAGCACACTTGTGTGTGTGGGTTAAAGCCGCGGTGATGGTCGCTGCTGCAGCCCGACTTCCTGGGGGTCCAATCGACCTGGTTCCCGCCCGCTTTAAGAGCAGAGATTTCTGGGGTCTGTCTCAGGTCAGATCAGCTTCACCCTCCGAGATTTTCAGCGAAATCTGTCGGTTACAAACCCGGTACCGGATCCCGACATGCGCGGGTGTGTGTTCGCGGCGCGACACACACATTCTAATTTATGTGCTGTTTGCCTGGCGCAGCTGATGGACAGAAACTGTATGGTGATTTTTAAAAGAAAAACTTTGCATAAGACGTTTCCAGCCGGAGTCATTTATAAGGACGAATGAAAAGGGGGGGCTGGATGAAGGGATGATGATCAAGCTGAGACAGGTCTGGAAATTCGGACTGGTGCAGCTGAATTAGCGGAGCTCCTGTCGGATACAACCCGGTACCAACATGCGCGTGTGTGTGAGCGGGTCCAGCGCGGGGGGCGGAGCGGGACCCGGGACCGCCGCGGTCGGGATCCGCAGCACAACGGGGTATGAAAAGTGTATTTACTCTTGTGCTTGCCTGCCACGCTGATGGACAGAAACTGCCGCCGATGGTGATTTTTAAAAGAAAAGCGTTGCCTAAACAGACTTTTCCAGCCAGAGTGAAATGAAAAGGGCTGGATGGATGAGACAGGTTTATGTGCAGCAACCCGGTGGTTTTTTTTTTATTCTTTAATGCGGAAACAGAATATGAACCTTTGAAGGGTTTGATTGATGTGAAAAGTGAAATAAAATATCAAACTAAGTTTTGCTTCCGCTCTATTTTTAGCGCGTGTGTGTTTTGCGCTGCCCGTGTGTGTGCAGCTCCGTCTCCGTAGACGGCGCCTTTTGGGTCGGTGCGCCATATGTGTGTTTAAAATCCAAAAATGACACACAAAACGGAGGGTGCGCCTTTTCACACGGTGCGCCGTATGGTCGTGAAAATACGGTAGTTAGATTATAATCCACAGGGATTAAGAACATGGAAGCAACAACAGATTAACAAATTTGCAGAAGAATCTTTCATTAATATTGATCAGTCAGCAGCTGCCCCTACTGGCCACACAGAGAGCAACAGGTCAAAGGTCAGTGTTGTTTCATCGGCAGGTTTTTACCATCTATGGTTTTTAATCTGAAATGGAGCAGATTCAGCTCCAAGAGCAGCCTGGGGTTGATTTAATATTTAGGCCCAATCCCAATTCAACTTCACTCGCCCTTCTTTTCTCCACTCGCCCTTCTTTTCTTCCCTAACCCCTAAAAAAGAAGGGGGAGATTTTAGGGCACTTGAGATCTAGGGCACTTGGCCCAGGTGCATGTCCCATTTCTCCTACTCCCCCTCGTTTTCATCCCTAACCTGATCAGGAAGCAGAGAGCCAAAAGCTGTTTTCATTTCCGTGGTACCATGGTAACAGCAGCAGCAGCTGTTACCATGGTAACATCAGCAGCAGCTGTTACCATGGTAACAGCAGCAGCTCACGGCCCGAGAACAAACGTGATCGCTGGGTCAAGCTGCGCCGTCGTCCCGGGAGAAAAACCTGCAGCTCTGTTGAGAATTACGCTGGCTGAAATAAATCATTTAGGAAGATAAATGTTGGTTTAATAGATGAAATCTAACAGTTGTAGCTACGCCTGTTGAGAAATTTGCTCCGAAAATTTAGAGATTTCTGTCTGCCGGCTCCGGAGTTTAGGTCCGCGTTAAATCGACGCAGAGCTACGGCATAGGGTCCGGCGTACGGCGCGCGTCGCCGCGTACATCGATGCAGACCTTACGGCGTAGGTTACGTAGCCTGCGCCGTAGGCTCTGCGTTGGTGTAACGCGGAACCATAAATCCCTTTATTCTGGCGTGATCTTCGGCAACTTTATCTGAAAGTGTGTAAATGACCCAGATAACAGCTGGATTACTTTGTGGTTTCTGAAAACTATTATATCAGAAACATCCAAAACAAATCTGACGAGTCACAGGATTATTTCTCTCTATTTCTCACAAACAAATGCTTGCTCCCTCGGTCACAATCTGAGACGACTCTACCTGTTTCTCGGTCGGCGAGTCAAATCGACGCAGAGCCTACGGCGTAGTTTACGTAGCATTCTGGGAAATGTTCATAGCCCCTCGCTCGCGAAGTCAGCATGTGAAAACCCTCGATGTGAAGGGGCTATTCTCAGCCCCTCGCCCTCGTTACGCCCCCTCCCCCTAGGGTTAGGGTTAGGATTAGGGTTAGGTGGAAAGAGGAATTGGGAACCACTACCTTCACGGGAACGCACAAAAGTTAGGGGGAGTGAAGAAAACGAGGGCGAGGGGGAGAATTGGGACGGGGCCTTACAGTGATATGGTACTAAGTGATACTGAGTGTCGTCTACAGTGCAGGCCGACTAAAAGAAACACAATAATCACATAGATCATTTATAAACCATTTACTGTAAACACCTCATCTACTTTAGTTTTGGTTTTAAATAAACAGCAACAACAATTAAGTGCAACACTCGTGTTGGTCCAGCCTGGATTTGAGGTGAACGGACCGACTGAACAGTTTTCTAACGTAGAGAGTTTATCCCAGAAACCCTGGGCCTCTCTCTCAGCCTGAGTCCGTTATTCCTGTGAGAAAACGTGGAACTGAACGCAACATATTTGCAAATAAAGAACTTGAACTTGTTCATTCTGCAGATCAGGAACTGGAATCTGAACCGTTCAGATTATGAGAGTTTCAGCTTCACTGTTTACGTCCAATTATTACAGAATAGTCCCCCTGCTGCTCCTTCAGGGTTGATTTACCTGCTACAGCTAGAAACACTGATAATGGACCACATTGTTGGAGATTTACAGCCTGAGGAAAGTTGAAAAGCCACCAGGACGATACATAATTGTATACAGGGAACAGTTTAGGATCGGGGGCGTTTCATTCCGACTTCTCACCTAGAAATATTAAAATGAACTGAATTTGAACCAGTTCCAAATTAAAATGGTGAACTATGAACGTAAACTGTTCATTTTTAAACTACGTGAACTGAACGTTGAACCAGTTCATGAGACGTAGGAACTTCCACGACAGAGCTGGAGCCACGTGGCCCGGCTCAGGTTCTGGTTCTGGTCTGGGTTCTGGTTTGGGGGTAAAACAGAAACTATACTGGACAGGAGCCCGTTCAGCACCACGTGAAGGTGCTGGACGGGCTCCTGCAGGGATCCTGCAGGAATCCTGCAGTTTCGGGGTTAAACTCTGCAGCAACCGCAGCCTCGGCTCGGCCCGGGCTCTGGAATCTCGGGGCGCGGAGGAATGTCGCGCAGCTCGCTGTCAGACATAAATCAGGTTTCTCTCCAGGGGAAAAGGAGCTGCCGCTCAAACACCAGTGTGGTTTATGAAGTGTTCCTGCAGAGATGAGCCGCTCATCACCACGGCGACCTTTATTATGTGCGTGTGAGCGATTAAGTGATTTCTGATAAAGACTGACGTGGTAACTCCCTCTGCAAGGGCGGGACATTCCCGCCCGCAGGCGGCTCCAGAATACCTGCAGCTTCAGTCTGAGCCATGCAGATCTGAGTGGAAGCAGAATCACTTCTCTGTTCTGTTTTCATTTGTTTCGAAACAACCTGCTCTAAAAAAGACAAGGAAACTAATCCAGGTGGACGTTCCACCACATAAAGAGGATAAAAACAACATCAAAACACTTATTTCCAGTTCCATCGGGGCTAGGGAACCTGGTCCTGCATGTTTTACATGTTTCCTGCTTCTTTACACCCCGATACTAACACACTCGTGCAGACCTGGATGAGTTCCGGTGACGATTATTAATTAGAATCAGGTGTGTAATTAGTCTAATTAGAGATGGTTAAATGCAGAACCTTCTGCTACAACTTTCACTTTAAAAAATGTATATATGTTATTACGTAAGAGCTGTCATTACCACATCCACCTCATACTGCTGCACCTTTCACTTTTCTTTTTTAAATTGTAGCCTACACGACTGTCTCAGAACATTATAATATTGTGATAAAGTTCTTTATTTTCTGTAATGCATTTAAAAAAACTAAAAAAATCTCATACATTCTGGATTCATTACAAATCAACTGAATAAACAACTGAAAAAAGGGGAGTTTTTCTTGCCACTGTTTGGCTTAAGGTTTTTCTCCCACTATGGGAGTTTTTACCTGCCATTGTTTATATAATAATTGCTCGGGGGTTTATGTTTATGTTTATGTTTATGTTTATGTTCATGTTTATGTTTATGTTCATGTTCATGTTCTGGGTCTCTGGAAAGCGTCTAGAGACAACATCTGTATTAGACGCTATACAAATAAAATTGAATTGAATTTAATTGAATTGAATTGAAATATTCAAGCCTTTTATTATTTTAATATTGCTGATTATGGTTTACAGTTTAAGATTAAGATTCCCAGAATATTCAAAATTTTTCAGATAGGATATTTGAGTTTTCTTAAGCTGTAAACCATGATCAGCAATATTAAAATAATAAAAGGCTTGCAATATTCAGTTGATTTGTAATGAATCCAGAATGGATGATATTTTAGCATTACAGAAAATAAAGGACTTTATCACAATATTCTAATTTTCTGAGAAAGTCCTGTATATTTATGGTAATGAGTTCAAATAAGAGTCAAAATTCCTTGTTCAAACTTGGCCAATAAAGATTATTCTGATCCTGATTCTGTATTTATTTTTTATACTAGACACTAATTTTCTATAAATATATAACATTTTTACAAAGATAATCTGTCTCTGCAGGGTACCTGGACCTCAGGAGTAACAGGTTTCAGCAGAGGAGACCAGGATCAATATTCCATAATCAATAACAGCCGCTCAGACATGCGCGTCCCCGCGGCGCGTCCACACACACAGACACACACACAGACAGACAGACAGAGAGTAAAGCGGAGTGGAACCCGCACCTCATGCCGCCCATCATCATCATGGCCCCGCTGCCCCTGGACAGGGAGCGGGAGAAGGTGAAGCTGCGGAACCCCGGCTCCGGGAACGGGTCCTCGAACCCGCGGCCGCCGCCGTGCGCCACGTCGCTCCGCGCGTAATGGTGCTGCGCTCCGGCCAGGTCCGTCCTGGAGCCGGCCCTGCGGCCCGAGTTCAGGGCCTGCTGGGAGCCGTACATGGTCCTGGGGGGTGGGGGGGCACCTGTCCTGTCCTGTCCTCACCTGTCTCACCTGTCTCACCTGTCCGCGTCCCTCCGCTCGCAGACTGGAGCTGCGCGCAGGGAAGGTGCGCTTTTCAGGCTGGTGGCCACGCCCCCCCAGTTAAGAGGGGGGGGCTGGGGTGGCCATGCCCCCCCCCCCCACCCCACGGAGCTGCCCCTCCCTCCACACTCAGCTGGAGGCACATGCAGAGGGCGCATGCGCCTCTCTCCCGAGGGTCGGAGGCAGTGGAACCACCAGGGGGTGGCCAGGGGGGGCCATGTACCCCCCCTACAATTTTCTGGCCACCCCCCACTCAATTAAAAAAAAAAAAAAAGAAACACTTGCCGGTCTCAGAGATTCCATCGTCAGTTCTGTTTCATCACAAATAATTTGGGCAAAATGCAAATCAGTCAGCGTTTCTTTAAGTATTTATGAGTCTAATAAAAAAATAAATAATAAATAAATATATATATATATATATATATATAAAAAATAAAATAGATATATGTGATGTATTAAAAATATATATATATATATATATATATATATATATATATATATATATATATATGCATTAGGTTTTTAGAAACATGGTATTAACCATTAATATGTAGGCAGACAAGTTATTTCTGAGCTTGTTTACTACAACTGTATAATAAAGTCCGTTTAGCTTTTAGTTTTGGGGTTCCACCCGCCCGCCCCCATTGTTTGGACCAACGATGGAGTCGTGGTTGAAGCATAGCAGCAATATTTTTATGTTTAATAAATCAGTTACTGATGGCACAGTGCTCTTTTTTTAGGTCTTTTTTTTACAACCAAAAGTGCTTTGCGCTGGTTAGGGGGTACTTGGCTGAAAAAAGGTTGAGGACCACTGATCTAAGGTATCATATCCGTGTATTTGAATTAATGCCATTAATAATAGAAAACTTTGCGCCTCAAGCCCCACAATGCGGTTTGACGTACATGCACGAAAATCACTACACACCTGTATCATGGCACAACTTAAAGAAAAGTTTCTTGGCGCCATGGCCCAAACCCAACAGGAAGTCGGCCATTTTGAACATTTTGAATTAATCGTGTAATTTTGTGCAATTCCTGCCATTTCTTCAGCCGTTAATACGGCCCGAACCGTAACGTGCACCCAGGTGTGTTATACATCAAAATGTTCGTCTCCATCCTGCGACTCCACGCATTACTTTTCTCTTTCACAAGCATTACCGTGGCGACGCTAGACGCCAACAAGCGCGCCCCCCCCCATTGGTCCATATTTGATAGTCCCTACTTTCTGCCATAACTTTTGAATGGTTTGATATAGAGTCGTGGTGGTGTCATCGGACTTAGTTTTGAGTCCTTGAACATAATTGGTGCAAATTAGCCCTGCCCTTTTTTCTGATTGGTCAATATTTGATAGTCCCTATTCTCTGCCATTACTTTTGAACGGGTTGTGATAAAGACATGTGGGTGGTGTCATCGGATTCTGTATTGAGTCCTTGACCTTTATTGGCCTGAAATAGCCCCAACCCTTCTTCTGATTGGTGAAGATTTGATAGTCCCTATTTTCCGCCATAATTTGAATGGTTTGATACAGAGAGTCGTGGGTGTGTCATCCACTAAATGTCCAGGTCTGAAGAATCTACATGAAGTCATTCAAGCTTCCACTGCAGCCTGAACCTGCACAAGGGTGGAGGCCGTTCATCGCTGCTTGCAGCTTTAATCTTCATTTATTTTTGAATCTAGCTTTATTGTCTATCGTGGCCTGCGTCTTGTTTCAGGTTCTAGAAAGTATTGGCAGGTTAAACCGCTAGGCGTCATTCACACTTTTCTGCGTGCACAAACATGACAAATGATAAAACGGAGAGAACAGACCGATCCTAACATCCTATCCGCTCAGCCAAACGCCGGTTTATCAAACATCTGCTTGTTGGCTGCATCCCACCGGTGGAGTGTGGGAAGAGAAGAAGAGGCTCCACACCCCTGGAACCTGGAACACACCCAGCCCTGGAGGCTCCGGCTGCTGGTTCAGGCTCCGGCTGCAGGTTCAGGCTCCGGCTGCAGGTTCCAACAGCTCGCCTGCTTCCACCAAGACGCTCTAAAGCAGTGGAAGGAGCCAGAATAAAAGAATAAAAGAATAAAAGAGGATAAAAGCAGTGGTGGAGCCATGAGGCTAATGGGTGGGCCTGATTATTCTCCCCTCCACATGAGGCACAGCCTCCTTGGCGGGGGAGAATAAAAGAATAAAAGAGAAAAAAGAGGATAGAAGAGAGTAATGCGTGCAATTTTCACCAATAAAAGTCAAGGACTCAAAACCAAGTCCGATGACACCACCATGACTCTTTATGTCAAACCATTAAAGTTATGGCAGGAAGTAGGAACTATCAGATATGGTTACCATGGCGTTGCCACGGTAACGCTTTTGAAAGAGAAAAGTAATGCGCGTCATCGCAGGATGGAGACGCACATTTTGATGTATAACACACCTGGGTGCACGTTACGGTTCGGGCCGTATTAACTGCCAAAGAAATGGCATAAATTGCGGCAAAATGACACGATTAATTCAAAATGTCCAACTCCCTGTTGGGTTTCGGCCATGGCACCAAGAGACTTTTCTTTAAGTTGTGACATGATACAGGTGTGTACCGATTTTCATGCATGTACGTCAAACCGTATTGTGGGGCTTGAGGAACAAAGTTTTCTAGGGGGCGCTGTTGAGCCGTTAGGCCACGCCCATTAATGTAAACCATGAAATATCACATTTATCACCAGGCCTGGGTTGGTGCAAAATTTGGTGACTTTTGGGGCATGTTTAGGGGAAAAAGGACCTAATTTTGTCAGAAGAATAATAATAACAATTTCTAGAGATACAACAGGGCCTTCGCACTGTAAGTGCTCGGGCCCTAATTAAAGCTGCAAGCAGCGATGAACGGGCCCTCACACTCAAATATTTTTTCTCCTGCATGGCCCTGATACTCTTCCGTAATAAAATATATGCAGACAAAAAAAAAAAAAAAAAACATTTTCTTCTAAACCTGAACTAACAGCCATTTCTCCACATTTCCTCAGTCCTGGTTTCTGGATTTCACTCACTTGAAGCTAAAGTGAAAGCGTGTTCCAGGGCGCGGCCCTGGTACCCCTGCAGCCTGGAGGCTAATGGCCGAGCTAACGCCGCTGCAGCTGCAGCTGCTGCAGAGAGCATGCATGCACGGGAGACTTAACTCCCATCAAATCTTCATTTATATGGATAATCCTCCAAGAGATATATCAAATATGGTCAATATAGTCATTTTTACGGAAGAGTATTAGGGCCAGGTAGGAGAAAAATAAAAATAATATTTTAGAGGAGGAAGATTCTTTTTCATTATGCACTTCGAGAAAAAAGTCGAAATGTCGAGAAAAAAGCCACGTTTATTGGTGGAAATTGCACGTGCAAGGGCCCGTTCATCGCTGCTTGCAGCTTTAGTTTCTTTTTACACTGAGAACTGTGTACGTTACTGTGTAGGGTAGGCTACGGTATCGGGCTGGCCGGTGGCCGAGCTTTTATTCTTTTTGCACTAGAACCTGTACCTGCTGTGTAGCTCCTGCTGACCACCGGTCTGTCTTTTTGATTCTTCATCTTGCCATGTAAATTGTGCTAGTGTCGTGCTGCTACTGTAGTTATGCTGATCAGTAATCTCCCTTTTTATTGTTTCTCCCTCCCACCTCCAGACACAAGGACAGTTTCTTCCCCCGAGCTGTTGCTCTGATGAATCTCACAACTAATAGAGTCTCAGAGAAACAAACCAATCACGTGCAATAACCATAGCAGTTACTGCTGTAACAATGCACCTTCTGGCAATAATCCTGTCTGCCTCACTCTGCTGCACCTCTCACTTCTTTGTATTTTTTGTATAATTTGTTTTGTATAATTGTATATATGTTATTTTATTTAGAGCCGTCATTTTTTTTCTACCTCATACTGCTGCACCTTAGTTCTTTAATTGTATATATGTCAATAAGTGCTACATTTTTCTATTTACTGTTTTATATTCTAAATCTAAATAGTGAAATAAACAGAGTCAAATTCCTTGTTGGACAATGTTCGAACCTGGTCAATAAAGACGATTCTGATTTAATGAATAAAGTGAAGTGAAGGCCTCGTTGGAGCAAACAGAGCAAGAGGACGAGAGACGGTGAGATAACTCTTCCACTGCCTGAAGACATTTGGAGAAACCAGTTCTTCAGGTTTAAGATCTCACACTGAAATGATATGGATGTAGTTGAACTAATGGCAGTGCTAACTGAAAGACGCTGTTGTGATCATGAACAGGTCGTGGTTGTGCCCTCGCTCGCCGGTCGGGGCGGTTTCAGGCGGTTTCAGGCGGCTGCTGCCGGCAACAATTCCTACAGATACAATGTAATGATGTCTGATAAACCGTTGCCTAGCAACAAGCCTCCAAAGTAAAATGGATATTTTTATTGAAAGTTAAATATCGCTAAAACCGTAATAAGTAGCATGATGAGGTTGTACGGTCCTTTAGTGCCAATCGGGCCGAGTGTTTGTAAATCTGAACGATGTCTCTACGATAAAGTTCGGCCGAGCAAGAAACGTCTGAATTTTCGCCTTTTTTTTTGCTTTTTGTCATCTAGCGTTCCCACGGTAACACTTTTGACTGAGAAAAGTAAAGCCCATCGAGGCACGATGGAGACGCATCCAACGATGTACGACATGCATGGGTGCAAGGTGCGGTTCCGGCCGCATTAACGGACAAATAAAGCGTGCGGAATAATAATAATAATTCAAAATGTCCGACTTCCTGTTGGGTTTGGGCCATGGCTCCAAGAGACTTTTCTTTAAGTTGCGACATGATACAGGTGTGTACCGATTTTCGGGCATGTACGTCAAACCGTATTATGGGGCTTGAGGAACAAAGTTTTTTCTGTCTGAACCAACCAGATGAAGGGTAGACGCTTTTTGGCGTCTATCGTCGCTACAGTAACGCTTTTGAAAGAGAAAAGTAATGCGCGTAGTCGCAGGATGGAGACGCACATTTTGATGTATAACACACCTGGGTGTACGTTACGGTTCGGGTCGTATTACTGTAATTGCCGAAGAAATGGCATAAATTGCGCCAAAATGACACGATTCATTCAAAATGGCCGACTTCCTGTTGGGTTTCGGCCATGGCGCCAAGAGACTTTTCTTTAAGTTCTGACATGATACAGGTGTGTACCGATTTTCGTGCATGTACGTCGAACCGTATTGTGGGGCTTGAGGAACAAAGTTTTCCAGGGGGCGCTGTTGAGCCGTTAGGCCACGCCCATTAATGCAAACCATTAAATATAACATTTTTCACCAGGACTGGCTTGGTGCAAAATTTGGTGACTTTTGGGGCACGTTTAGGGGGAAAAAAGGCCCTCATTTCGTTGGAAGAAAAACGAGAATGAGAACAATTCCTCCGGATACATTAGGGCCCTAACACTGTCAGTGCTCGGGCCCTAATGATACAGCTGTAGTTGAACTAACGGCAGCGCTGACTGAAAGACGGTGTTGTGATCGTGAACAGGGCCTGCTCGTGTCCTGGCCCGGCGGGCGGGGCGGTTTCAGGCGGTTTCAGGCGGCTGATCCTGTGACAGGGGAGTATCTGTAGCAGCAGACATGGATATGCCCTCGGGGGGCCAGGGAGAGCACGGAGAGCAGGGTTCGGGGGGGTGAACGGGTGAACGGGTGAATGGGAGGGAGGAGCCGCCTAACAAATGTTACCTGAACCACCTGGGTCAGCGGTCACATGACGCTGCTGCTCCTCCCGGAGGACAGAGCAATCTTTCACAACGGTTTGAGAGTGGAGACGTTTCCATGATGGAGAAGTTAAAGGAACAGTTAAAGTTAAAGGAACAGTTCAAGTTAAAGGAACAGTTAAAGTTAAAGGAACAGTTAAAGTTAAAGGAACAGTTCAAGTTAAAGGAACAGTTAAAGTTAAAGGAACAGTTAAAGTTAAAGGAACAGTTAAAGTTAAAGGAACAGTTAAAGTTAAAGGAACAGTTAAAGTTAAAGGAACAGTTAAAGTTAAAGGAACAGTTAAAGTTAAAGGAACAGTTAAAGTTAAAGGAACAGTTAAAGTTAAAGGAACAGTTAAAGTGTGTGTGTGTGTGTGTGTGTATATAATAAAATAAAATTAGATAAATAAATTATTAAATAAAAATATTATTAGTTTGAAAAATAAATAAATAAATACAAAATTATCATATAGAGTTATATAATATAGCACGATATAATATAAAGTAATATATGTAATAATATCTTAATATAACATAATCATTTGTATAATATTATAACAAATTATAATTATATATTATAACAAAATTACATCACCATACTATAATATACAGGACTGTCTCAGAAAATTAGAATATTGTGATAAAGTCCTTTATTTTCTGTAATGCAATTACAAAAACAAAAACATCATCCATTCTGGATTCATTACAAATCAACTGAAATATTGCAAGCCTTTTATTATTTTAATATTTCTGATCATGGCTTACAGCTTAAGAAAACTCAAATATCCTATCTCAAAAAATTAGAATATTCTGGGAATCTTAATCTTAAACTGTAAACCATAATCAGCAATATTAAAATAATAAAAAGGCTCGCAATATTTCAGTTGATTTGTAATGAATCCAGAATGGATGACATTTTTGTTTTTTTAATTGCATTACAGAAAATAAAGAACTTTATCACAATATTCTAATTTTCTGAGACAGTACTGTATAACAATATAATAAAACTATAGTTTAACATCCCATGAGATCTCCTAACATGATATTATAATACACTATAAAACAATATATAATGATATTGCCAAGAATAATTATGAGAATTTTGAATTGGTAATATATAAATTGCAATAAATGGGTGTTGAGATTAATATGAAATGCATCTGTTCTGTGGATGAATGTGTTACCATAACTACGCAGATAAACAAATCTACACAACCGTCTCACCGGGAGACTGTAATTCAGTAGAAATGTTGATCTGATCGAGTTGAAAGTTGGATGCATCAGAAGTTTCTTCAGTTAAATGAAGACGAAACAGAAAGAACATTGATTGGAGCCAAGGAAGCGAGATTAAAACGTCAACAAAAAAGTCAAGAGCCAAGCTCTGGGTGTGGGTTTGGACTCAGACCTGATTTCAACTGCCACATAACGGCGGTGAAGTCAACCTTTATCGCCTGAAGCAAATATCTATGAAATATCTAATTAAAGGACTGATGTCTCATGAGGACGCGGGAAAACTCGTCCTGGCTTTCATCTTCCCGGCCACCGCTGTGCAAACCTAGTTTGACTAGAAATGGGTTAAATGCAGAAAATAATGTCCCCATGGTGGGACTAATAAAGGGAAATTATTATTACTATTATTATTATTATTACGGCCCGAGCACTGACAGTGCAAAGACCCAAAAATTCGAACGCTTATTGCTCGGCCGAACTTTATCGTAGCAACATCGTTCAAATTTACAAACACTCGGCCCGATTGGCACTAAAGGACCGTACAACCTCATCATGCTACTTCTTACGGTTTTTGCGATATTTAACTTTCAATTTAAGAAAAAAATCAATTTTATTTTGGACGCTTGTTGCTAGGCAACGGTTTATCGTACAGACATCATTACAAAATTGAAAAACCGGGGACGCTTTGTACTACAATATATTTTAATTTCATCATGCTAGCTATTACGCTTTTTGAGATATTTAACTATGCTCATTTAGATGCGAAAAATGTGATAGGAAGTTGGCCATTTTGAATTAATCGTTATTGTCATTTTGGCAAAATTTATGCCATTTCATCGGGCGCTTCTTCGCCCGAACCGTAACGTGCACCCAGGTGTGTTATACATCAAAATGTGCATCTCCATCCTGCGACGACGCGCATTACTTTTCTCAGTCAAAACCGTTACCATGGCAACAATAGAGGCCAAAAAGCGTGCAACCCCTTCATCTGATTGGTCGATATCTGATAGTTCCTACTTTCTGCCATAACCTTTGAATGGTTTGACATAGAGAGTCGTGGGTGGTTCCATCCGCTAAATGTCCAGGCCTGAAGAATCTACATGAAGTCATACAAGCTTTCACTGCAGCCTGAACGTGCACAAGGGTGCAAGGGCCCATTCATCGCTGCTTAAAGCTTTAATTATTTTTTCTTTTCCAACTCAGATCGGCCTCCTTACAGACAATAGAGTGCAGTACCACGTTTTCACCACGCAGCATTTATGGGGGCGGTGTTTCACACATCATAAAACAATAGTTAATAAAGAGAGATGAGGAGGAGACAGAGCCACAACACAGAATAATTATGTCAACCGCTACAAAAAGTGTATTGGTAACACTTTACAATAAGGGTCCCTTAATTAACGTTAGTTAATGCATTATTAAGCATTAATTAACAGTTTAATAATAGTTAAATAACCATTAGTATGTATTACTTAACATTAATTAGCATATTAGTTAATGCATTAATAAACAGTTAGTTAATGCATTATTAAGCATTAATTAACAGTGTGATAATAGTTAAATAACCATTATTATGTATTACTTAACATGAATTAGCATATTAGTTAATGCATTAATAAACAGTTAATTAATGCCTACTGCTCAGAGTTAATTAATACATTAGTAAGCATTAATAAACGTTACATGATGTAATTATTTATCCTTATGTATGCATTACTTAGTATAAAGTAATACATTAGTTAATACATAAGTAAAACGTTAAAAACGTCCCTAGTAATCATTTACTAATGGTGTTTATTTGGAGTGAATAAGCATTAAGTAACAGCTACCTAATACATCTACTAATCATTCGCTAATGGTGTACATGTTTACTGGATGGGCATTATTAAACAACTATTTAGAGTCTTAAGTAATCATTTCCTAATGGTGCTGTGTATGTTATCAGGTAGCTTACCTGACCTTATGAACGGTAACCTGACATAAACCTTAATAAATGTATAGGAGTGGCTCATAACCATTACTTAACCATTAGTAAAGGCTTGCTGGACCCTTATTGTAAAGTGTAACACATTTATCCCTTAGGTAACACATTATTAATGCTTAACTGCCTCATAAGCATTACTTAACCATAATTAACCATTAGTAAATACTATTCTGGACCCTTATTGTAAAGTGTAACACATTTATCCCTTAGGTAACACATTATTAATGCTTAACTGCCTCATAAGCATTACTTAACCATAATTAACCATTAGTAAATACTATTCTGGACCCTTATTGTAAAGTGTAACACATTTATCCCTTAGGTAACACATTATTAATGCTTAACTGCCTCATAAGCATTACTTGACCATAGTTAACCATTAGTAAATTAAGCAATCACATATAAAGAAGTTTACACTTTTTATTTAAAACAAAATAAAACAGATTTTAACAGATAACATTTGTTATATGTATACAACATATATATATATATATATATATATATATATATATATATATATATATATATATATATATATATACATACACACACATCTGTGATAACAGATACGTAACAACAATTCGCACAGAGGAGATCTTTGAACAAACATTATTTAGTAACATAATACAATAACACAGTATGATAGGCTACCCTCTGTTTATCCTCCCTGGAAATGTCTGCTCCCTTTTGACATGATGAGCTATGAGTGGCACCAGTTCTCTCCTCGCCCTCTTCTCCACCAAGCGAAGCACCGGCTTCCCTGGATGTCTTCGCCCTGGCCGCCTCCGCGTGCTTTGCACCCCCAGCATTCCGAACACCCACTTCCTCCACTTCCAGCCCCCAGCCATCCTGCCCCTTCCATACTGTGTTTTGGGGAAAATGACAGAACAAGAAACAAGATTATTAACCTTGTGTCGGATACATTTATAATGTTAGCAGGAATAAAGTTGACAAATCTGATTAGACAAAGTAAAATGCAAGATTTCCATGGAATGGATGATTACTATAGCCAAATTTAAGAGTTTCTATAGGAATGATTCTGTCCCATTCTGTTTTCATCACTATAAGCATGAACATTATAAATGATGGGCTGCTGTTTCAACTTGGCTTCTGTCGATCGGCAATCCAATCGTTTCACTGCGATTGAGAAGATAATCAACAATGTTTTTTTTTCTTGCCGATGTTATAAAACATACACACATGCTGCTACAGCTGTGTAGCGCCACACCCATTGTGCTCTGGCTCAGCTGATCGACGCTCAGACAGCAGTTAGATCTTGCAGTTTTTAACTCTTTTTATAAACACAAAGTACAGCCAAATACCAGGCTAACAAAATACAGTATAGGTCTCTACATGTGGATGGTGGACCAGAGCATGTGAGGGAAACAGAGCAGGTGAGAATCTTCTTGCTCCTTGCTCACAGACCTGTCCAAAAAAGCAGCGTTGTACACTTAAACCCAAACCTGGCATCGTCACATTCCAGTATGAGTTCTGTTTCAGGTCTCTTCCCTCCCACAGTTTGAATAATAATTTAATCAATTATATACTTTTTCGATAACAAACAGATCCAGCTAGAAAACAAGCTGGTTGTGGGTCAGGTATGGGTGGCCCTGGAGCTAAATTGGAGCGGGATGGAGCAGGAGCGCTGGTACAACTTTTAAAATAAAAATCTGCACCCTGCTCCCTGCTGGAGGCCGCATATTTGCACTTCGCCACCAACTTTTACTGTTGCGCTTGTATTTGGTGCCTTTTGCATCTTCAATTGGTAAATGTCTTTGTCTTTTGACATTTCTGGTAAGGTGTGTGCAAAGCAGAGCTAACCAATCATTGGTTGAGGATGAAAGACTAACACAGATTTTCATTTAATTTAATTTACTTGTTCTGCCCATGGAAACATTCAAATTGTACCAAAGGAAATAGCAAACAGTTGCATAGTTATCCATGTTCAGAAAGGAGCAGGAAAAAGAAAACTCTTATTTAACCTGCCTATTTTACCTATTTTACCTTTTCAAGGAAGCTGGTTGCACCCAGCGGTAGCACTATTACAAAATCCTGCACTAACATCCCCAGACATTCAAGTCTCGTCCAGTCTCGACCTGAACGTTGGGCATCACAAGACTAAGTCATAATTAGCAGCCTAACAATTTGTAGCAGTTAATATAAAAAGTTACCTTTCTTTTAAGTCTAAAGTGACTCATCTATCACCACGAAATGCTCCTTCCCCCAATTCTCTGTCCTTCTCTATGATGCAGCCTCTCCATCGCTGTCACGCAGACCTCCCTTAGTTGCTTTGCCATTCTTGAAAGGGTTCTTGAGGATGCAGCAATGTTGTCCATCATGAAATCAAGCTGGCGAATAATAATAATAATAATAATAATAATAATAATAATAATAATAACAATAACAATAACAATAATAATAATAATAATAATAATAACAATAACAACTAGAAAATTTCTGGAAATTTTGATATGGGCATGCCCTACCGCCCATTCGACCCCTCTCGCCGCTTTGGTTTGGGGCTGTAGTGTTTGTGTTCGGGGCGGTTCTATGTCAGTTTGAGGTGTTTACGGTTGTATTGCATTCATTCCTGTGCTCCCAATAGCTATTAATGGGGCGCGCTTTTTGCCGTCTAGCGTCCCCACTGTAACGCTTTTGACTGAGAAAAGTAATGCCCATCGAGGCACGATGGAGAAGCATCTAACGGTGTATGCCGTGCATGGGTGCACGTTCCGGTTCAGACTACGTTAACGGATAGGGTTTTGTTTCCACCATGGTAAAAAAAAACCCATCCGAATGAATGGGGCCATTTGGACTGGATTTTACATTAAAGCTTCCTTAAATCACAGCTTCATGAAATTTGAATATGTTGAAGATCACAGCTTGCCGAGTCGGGGAACATTTGTATCATGTCTCTACGATAATCTGTTGCCTAGCAACAAGCATCCAAAGTCAAATGGAAATTAAAAAAAAAAGAAAGGTCAATATCGCAAAAACTTTAAAAGTTGGCATAATGATCTTCTAGGGTCCGTTAGTGCCAATCAGGCCGAGTGTTTGAAAGTTTGAACGATGTCTCTACGATAAAGTCCGGCCGAGCAATAAGCGTCTGAATTTTCGCCTTTTTTTTTGCTTTTTGGCATCTAGCGTTGCCACGGTAACACTTTTGACTGAGAAAAGTAATGCCCATTGAGGCACGATGGAGACGCATCCAACGATATATGCCATGCATGGGTGCACATTGCGGTCCAAGCAGCATTAACAGATTGTTTATTCACATGCTCCCCCATGCCATGGCAACAAGCCCCATAGGATAGAATGGGACAATTTGGCTTTAATATCTAAAAAGCTGTAAACGACAGCGTAATGAGACCTCAGTATGTTGTAGTCCACATCAAGCTGAGTCTTTTAACGTTGGAACCAAGTCTCTACGATACTGCGTTGCCGCGCAACAAGCATCCGAAATTCCGTTAGCATCAAAATGAGAAGAGTAAAATATCTCAAAAACCGTAATAGCAAGCATGACGAGACTAAAATATGTTGCAGTACAAAGCGTCCCGGGTTGGTCAATGTTGTAATGATGTCTGTACGATAAACCGTTGCCTAGCAACAAGCGTCCAAAATAAAAGTGATTTTTTTTTTTAATTGAAAGTTAAATATCGCAAAAACCGTAATAACTAGAATGATGAAGTTGTATGGTCCTTTAAAGACTATCGGGCCGAGTGTTTCAAAGTTTGAACGATGTCTCTACGATAAAGTTCGGCCGAGCAATAAGCGCGGGAATTTTCGCCTTTTTTTTTGCTTTTTAGCAACTAGCGTTGCCATGGTAACCCCTATTACTGAGAAAAGTAATACCCATCGAATCACGATGGAGACGCATCCAACGATGTATGCCATGCATGGGTGCACGTTGCGGTTCGGGCCGTATTAACGGACGAAAAAAAGTGCGGAATAATAAGAATAACTAGACAAAATTCCCGGGAAATTTTGAAGTGCCACGGACTACTGCCGGATGATCGCGGGGCTTATTTGCACCCATGAAGGTCAAGGACTCGATACAGATTCCAATGACACCACCCATGACTCTCTATGTCAAACCATTCAAAAGTTATTACAGAAAATATAGAACCGCTAACTGAACCGCTAACGGGATCGCTAACGGGATCGCTAACGGGACCGCTAACGGGACCGCTAACCGAGCGGCTAACGGGATCGCTAACCGAGCCGCTAACAACCGCTAACGGAACCGCTAACGGGACCGCTAATGGGATCGCTAACGGAACCGCTAACGGGACCGCTAACGGGATCGCTAACGGGATCGCTAACGGGATCGCTAACGGGATCGCTAACGGGACCGCTAACGGGATCGCTAACGGGATCGCTAATGGGATCGCTAACGGGATCGCTAACGGGACCGCTAACCGAGCCGCTAATGGGATCGCTAACGGGACCGCTAACAACCGCTAACAGAACCGCTAACGGGACCGCTAACAGAACCGCTAACAGAACCGCTAACGGGATCGCTAACAACCGCTAGCGGAACCGCTAACGGGACCGCTAATGGGATTGCTAACGGGACCGCTAACGGGGTCGCTAACTGGACCGCTAACGGGATCGCTAACTGGACCGCTAACGGTACCGCTAACGGGATCGCTAACGGAATCGCTAACTGAACCGCTAACGGGACCGCTAACCGAGCCGCTAACGGGATTGCTAACCGAGCCGCTAATGGGATCGCTATCGGGACCGCTAACAACCGCTAACGGAACCGCTAACAGGACCGCTAACAGAACCGCTAACAGAACCGCTAACGGGACCGCTAACAGGATCGCTAACAACCGCTAGCGGAACCGCTAACGGGACCGCTAACGGGGTCGCTAACTGGACCGCTAACGGGATCGCTAACTGGACCGCTAACGGGATCGCTAACGGAATCGCTAACTGAACCGCTAACGGGACCGCTAACGGGATCGCTAACAACCGCTAGCGGAACCGCTAACGGGACCGCTAACGGGGTCGCTAACTGGACCGCTAACGGGATCGCTAACTGGACCGCTATCGGGACCGCTAACGGGACCGCTAACGGGATCGCTAACGGAATCGCTAACTGAACCGCTAACGGGACCGCTAACCGAGCCGCTAACGGGATCGCTAACCAAGCCGCTAACGGGATCGCTAACGGGATCGCTAACAACCGCTAACGGGACCGCTAACGGGATTGCTAACGGGACCGCTAACGGGGTCGCTAACTGGACCGCTAACGGGATCGCTAACTGGACCGCTAACGGGATCGCTAACAGGACCGCTAACAGAACCGCTAACGGGACCGCTAACACCAATAACACTACCATCCCATAATAAACACCTACCATCCCATAATAACACTAACATCCTATAAAAACACCTGCCATCCCATAATAACGCTAAAAACCTTAAAAAAACACCTGCCATCCCATAATAACACTAACATCCTATAAAAACACCTGCCATCCCATAATAACACTAACATCCTATAAAAATAAAATGGGGATCATGTAAGGTCAGGGTTCAGATTCCTCCATTATCCAAGGTAAAGTATTATGAAGTCTGCATTGATGTGTCATGTGACCAGTTCTGGGTCACATGACCCGGAAGTATGGTAGTGTATATTGTATTGGAATGACTCAGCTAGTTTTTTGGATTTGACAAGCCTCAAATAACTTCACCTTGTAATCAAACTGTAGCTCCTATCAGAAAAACAAAGACATCGTGAGAGAGACAGAACCCGGAAGATTCTGACAATCTTAATTTTATTCAGATATTCCTTAAAATGTGTTAGTAACGGCAATTCGAAAACAAAAATGAGATTTTTTTTAAGAAAACTTCATTTAACATGGGAGTCAATGAAGAGACAGACAGGAATTGGCGTGTCTGTTGGCTCCACCGTTAAAATTTTGTGCACACCACGCCTGTGAAAGTCACATTTTATAAATCACAACACCTATGTCTATATTCTGACCAAAAATGATCTGTCTACCTTTTACGGTTTGGCCGTGACCTCGAGTTACAAATAAGAAATCATGTTTTTTTTTCAGTGTAACTACACTCTAGCAAACTGACTCCCGTGCTCTAGATTTGAAAAAAAGTGATTTCCAGACCTCGCTTGAGGGCTCATATCTTGAAAAGTGTACATTTTAGGAAAAAACAGTCCGGGGTTTAGACAGAGAAGAGAAGTTTTCCTCCGTTTTGAAGTTTGAATGACGTTTCTACGTGCAAGTATGAGAAAGATATGTGACTCTGAAAAAAGGTGAATTTTTTCTTTTTTCTCGACATTTTCCCATCCGCTTTGAATGGCGCCATAGGAATACATGGGAAAATGCTCTCCCCATTAGTTTGGAAATTTGGAAATGTTTTTGCACTTTGTGCAAAAACTATTCGTGCCAACGTTCTGAAAATCCACAGGACTGTAGTTAAATTCAGGGTCTACAACTTTCTAAATCGGTTCAGAATTTTTCGAGTAACGGTGTGCGAGTGGTGAGGCCCCAAACTTCTCACAATGCGTTCCGGATGGGGCAAAAAGTGCACGTTTGTGCACGTTGCGCAAAAACGTGCACGCCAATCGCTAATAAAAGTCATACCCATCGATTCCCGATTAAGGCGCACGTTTCTACGTTTTTACTTTTCGCGTTTTCTCAAAGCTGTGGGACTAGTTACGCGCCGAAGTTTTTACGGAAGAATAAATAAATAACTAGACAAAATTCCCGGGAAATTTTGAAGTGCCACGGACTACTGCCGGA